>NC_061817.1:16202783-16217388 GCF_021462225.1 Girardinichthys multiradiatus | reverse complement strand
ATACCTTGAGCTTTGCAAACATTTCTGGATGTCTTGCTTTGACTCCCCCAGTGGATCCAAGAACAAAGATCTTTTGTCTTGTGGGTAGATCACCTAATAAGTGTGCAATCAACAGTCTTCATGTGGCTTTTGCTTATGACATAACTATTCTATAAGATATCTTTAAAATATAAAAACAAATTCTTACCACTAATGTCCAGTGGTTGTGACGATTATTAATTCCCAGAATTACTTCATAATCCATTGGGTTCATCTGTGGTTTTAAAAAAGCTGTAAACATGTTTTGATGTCACCAACCAAAAATGTATGTTTAGTAATACAAACAATGTAACAAGATTAGAATTTGCTCTAAGTGCTACAGCAAAATCTGGTAATATATATTCAAGAATAAATATCACAACCAATAACATATTATCTTATCATTGATTCAAAACTGTTATCACCACATGGAAAACTCACACATAAACACATAGAATGCATGAGATCTACCTTTAATCTTGGACTTTTTCCCTGCCACATTGCTGTCATTGCAAATGAATCAATAAAAGCAGCCAGACCTGTATTCTGGATGTTGTAATCCTTCACGATTATAGCAATAAATGTATTAACAGACTGCAAATGTAAGACCAAAGATTAGCAAAATACTGTAACAACTTTGAAATTTAAAACAATATAACTGCACATTTCCTCCAAAGTATCTCAGGCCTATAAAGAGCAAATGTTTCCAAATTCACAGGAGTTGGTCCATGAGGAGGTAACAATATAAACACAGTGAAGGACTTGTTGAAAATATAATTTGTTCCCATGTTATAGAGGGGGAACTGATTATTCAGCTGTTTGAATATTCTGTTCCCCTTGTAATTCAGGCAAATAAAGAGTAAATGTGTCTCATTAACAAGAATAGTTGTGTATGATGTGAGGAATGACCCACTCAAAATATAGGTGATTGGTTAATCCCTGTCCCATGGGGCAACACAACATACGAGGTGTGGGCGTCAGGCTGGAATACTGTGTTCCTCTATGATGTTCCTATAAATATTTTCCCCTCTTTTAAAAGAGAGGAAATATGTCTCATACATGACAGGGACAGTATGTTTATCTATAGAATATGTAAAGTACTTAAATAATACTAGAGCAGATTATGTTAAACAAAATAACATCAGACAGTACCATTATCAAAGCAGTAAAATGTCTTTTATAAATCCAGTATTTTTGTCATATTTTACATTAGGAACGCGATTTACCAGAAAAATAAGCTACACTCTCATCTATTCAGGAAGCCAACAGAGTGAGCATCCATTGTTTTATATCAGTAATAAAAAGTAGAAATAAACACCACGTGTTGGAAAACATTGTTTGGTGGCTGACTGATGACTGTCAGGTTAAAGTGAACATGACACAAGTTGGAAAAGACAAACAACAAGAAACTGTGCAAAAACAACCTCACAAGACCAGGTTCAATTTATATATATATATATATATATTTTTTTTTTTTTTTTTTTCTAGGAGCTGTTGATTAAAAATTAAGTAACCAACATTGACATGAATACGTTCGTCCGTTTTACCGACAAATTGATCAGAAAAGCTGTGAAGACGGTCGGATCCGCCCTCTGCTGCAGTGCGCGCTCCCGACACAGGGTGGGAACAGAATATTTCAGGGGAACAGAATTTCGCACAACACCGGGACCGAAGAAGAAGACTTACCTGCAACGCAAAATGGCTTGGAGAGCTGCTCTGAGAAGCAAGGCTGTTATACCAGGTTGGCTCACGGCACCGGTTGCGTGCAATTATAAATGTAGTTTTACTACATGCATGGTTGGTCATTTCTTTACCTCTTGGTTTATGTGACATGTTTGCTAGCAGCTGCAGCTTTGCTGCCTGTCAGAGACAGAAAGTGGAGCAAAGGTCACTGCAAACCGTCGCTTTTACCTCCAACCCCCCGGATCTCTAGAGTTCGCTTAGTTTTCCTGCGGTTATTATCTATCATTCTAAGTTAGCGGCTAATAGGAGTCCACATTGTTAACTTGTAAATAGAGTATTTTCATTGGGCTCATTCAATTCCTATGAGCTTCATTATTTAGATGTTTACGCGAAAACAACGAAATTTCCTTTTTTACATTTTCATTGACTTTATGAGTAGAAATATTTTTCATGGTAAATGAAATGTATTCCACATTTACAATAATATGCGACATGTCCTTAAAGACGGTGAGACAGCTCGTCTTTGTGTTTTGTTTTTTTCTCAAGGTCTTCTCTCCTGCAGCAGTCATGGAAGATTGTGTGCATCTCCCACCTTCATCACTCAAAGGAACAACTCCACCTCACCCAAGATCAAGGTGGATTATGACCAAACTACAGGTGAGTTTTGTGGGTAAAATCGTTTTTTTTTTTTTTTTTAGCACTCTTGCCTTGCAGCAAGAAGGTCCTGGGTTCGACTCTCGGCGGGAGGTCTTTCTGCATGGAGTTTGCATGTTCTCCCTGATCATGCCTGGGTTCTCTCCGGGTACTCCAGCTTCCTCCCAGAGCCCTGTTTGGGCTGTATTGGTCTTTCTAAATTGCCATTAGGTGTGTGAATGAGTGTGTGTGTGGTTGTTTGTGTGTTGCCCTGTGATGGACTGGTGACCTGTCCAGGATGTACCCCGCCTCCCGCCCATAGACTGCTGGAGATAGGCACCAGCTCCCCCGCGACCCACTATGGAAGAAGCGGTTGAAGATGACTGAGATTTTAAACATGAACCTCTCTTGATGAGCTTATGGTCCATGATGTTCAGCATATTTTGCCATTTCACCGTCACAAACTTCCTTTTGTTCTATTCACATTTTATCTCATAGACCAACACAAACAGGATTATATGATAACATTATTTGCTGTCTAGCAGTACAGCTGCATAACTGGGTGCTGAAATAACTTATTTGAAAATGGCTGTTTAATTTTAGGAGCAGTATTTTAAGTCCATATACAGGTCCTTCTCAAAATATTAGCATATTGTGATAAAGTTAATTATTTTCCATAATGTCATGATGAAAATTTAACATTCATATATTTTAGATTCATTGCACACTAACTGAAATATTTCAGGTCTTTTATTGTCTTAATACGGATGATTTTGGCATACAGCTCATGAAAACCCAAAATTCCTATCTCACAAAATTAGCATATTTCATCCGACGAATAAAAGAAAAGTGTTTTTAATACAAAAAACGTCAACCTTCAAATAATCATGTACAGTTATGCACTCAATACTTGGTCGGGAATCCTTTGGCAGAAATGACTGCTTCAATGCGGCGTGGCATGGAGGCAATCAGCCTGTGGCACTGCTGAGGTCTTATGGAGGCCCAGGATGCTTCGATAGCGGCCTTTAGCTCATCCAGAGTGTTGGGTCTTGAGTCTCTCAACGTTCTCTTCACAATATCCCACAGATTCTCTATGGGGTTCAGGTCAGGAGAGTTGGCAGGCCAATTGAGCACAGTGATACCATGGTCAGTAAACCATTTACCAGTGGTTTTGGCACTGTGAGCAGGTGCCAGGTCGTGCTGAAAAATGAAATCTTCATCTCCATAAAGCTTTTAAGCAGATGGAAGCATGAAGTGCTCCAAAATCTCCTGATAGCTAGCTGCATTGACCCTGCCCTTGATAAAACACAGTGGACCAACACCAGCAGCTGACACGGCACCCCAGACCATCACTGACTGTGGGTACTTGACACTGGACTTCTGGCATTTTAGCATTTCCTTCTCCCCAGTCTTCCTCCAGACTCTGGCACCTTGATTTCCGAATGACATGCAGAATTTGCGTTCATCCGAAAAAAGTACTTTGGACCACTGAGCAACAGTCCAGTGCTGCTTCTCTGTAGCCCAGGTCTGGGGAATGCGGCACCTGTAGCCCATTTCCTGCACATGCCTGTGCACGGTGGCTCTGGATGTTTCTACTCCAGACTCAGTCCACTGCTTCCGCAGGTCCCCCAAGGTCTGGAATCGGCCCTTCTCCACAATCTTCCTCAGGGTCCGGTCACCTCTTCTCGTTGTGCAGCGTTTTCTGCCAAACTTTTTCCTTCCCACAGACTTCCCACTGAGGTGCCTTGATACAGCACTCTGGGAACAGCCTATTCGTTCAGAAATGTATTTCTGTGTCTTACCCTCTTGCTTGAGGGTGTCAATAGTGGCCTTCTGGACAGCAGTCAGGTCGGCAGTCTTACCCATGATTGGGGTTTTGAGTGATGAACCAGGATGGGAGTTTTAAAGGCCTCAGGAATCTTTTGCAGGTGTTTAGAGTTAACTCGTTGATTCAGATGATTAGGTTCATAGCTCGTTTAGAGACCCTTTTAATGATATGCTAATTTTGTGAGATAGGAATTTTGGGTTTTCATGAGCTGTATGCCAAAATCATCCGTATTAAGACAATAAAAGACCTGAAATATTTCAGTTAGTGTGCAATGAATCTAAAATATATGAATGTAAAATTTTCATCATGACATTATGGAAAATAATGAACTTTATCACAATATGCTAATATTTTGAGAAGGACCTGTACATCCCTCCAGTAAACAGCAATCTTCAAGTCCTGCCACATATTCTCAAAGGGATGGAGGTCTGTACTTTGACTTGGCCATGATTTGATCTAAACCATTACCTTATAGTGTTGTCTGTATGCTTAGCCTGCTGGAAGGGGAACCTCTGCCCCTCAAATCTTCTGCAACCTCTTAACAGGATTTCTTCCGGGATGTCATTGTATTTAGCTCCCTCAATCTTCCAATCAAACAGCTAAATTAATGTTTAAAAAAAAAAGTATACTCTATATTCTTGGAATGTTTGATTGGTGAGCCTTTCCCAAAACCTAAAACAAAGTTGGGGAACAGAACAGACAACCATCACAGAGACATGCAGGAAATAAGCAAAACATGCAACCACAGTCACAAATTACATAAGGATAATTTAGAGTTGCCATTAAACCTAGCATGCATGGTTTTGGGATGTGGATGGAGGCCGGGGTACCTGGGTATATTTATCCCTACACAGCAAGAATAGAAAGACACCGACTGTGATTTACAGTCAGGACCCTACTATGTAAAAAGAAAAGGCAATTCTCCATGTTATCATTACACTGGTTCTACCAGCTTTCTGGAAAAAATCTATAAATAGGAAGGTATGATTGAATTAAAACATGGACTCCATGTTTGCAGTGTTTATACCAAAGATCAGCAACTCTTCTCTGTCTACAGGTGTGGCAGTGATGCACATGCAGAGTCCTCCAGTCAACAGCCTCAGCCTGGATTTCCTCACCGAGCTCTGCATTAGTTTGGAGAAGCTCGAGATGGATAAGGGCTGCCGAGGCCTCATCATCACGTCGGTACTGTCTGTACCGTACAGATCTGTGTTGTTATAAATGTTGACAGCTTACCATGAACCTGCCCATGTTTGTGGCTTGCTCCAATCCAGAACCAGCCCAAGGTGTTCTCTGCTGGCCTGGATATCTTAGAGATGTACGGGAAGAGCCCTGAGCACTGCGGCGAGTTCTGGAAGGTCGTGCAGGAGATGTGGCTGAAACTTTATGGCTCCAACATGGTCACGATTGCAGCAATCGGTGTAAGTATGAACCAATCCATTGTCCTTGTGTTGCATTGCTAAAGTGTTTCACATTTCTTTACGTTAAAACCTCAAACTTAAATGTGTTTTGGGGGATTTTATGTGATGGGTCAATAGAAAGTTGTACAAAGTTATACATTTAAATAAAAATGATACATTGCTTTGGAATTTCTTTTTGAGGAATAAAGATGCCAAAGTTCCTAACTTTCATGGACAGGATTTCTAGGTGCAGCCAAAGGTTGGAGAGGGTTTGGTTTGGGGACCACTGGATGGTAAAGTAGCTGGGATGAGGTTCTCGACCGGAAAAGGGTGGCATATTCTCTCCAGGTTGGAGGGGAGTTCCTTCCTCAAGTGGAGGAGTTCAAGTATCTCGGGGTCTTGTTCATGAATGAGTGGAGAATGGAGCGATCACCGCAGTAATGAGGACGCTGTGCCGGTCCTTTGTAGTCGGCTGATGTTCCTACCCTCACCTATGGGCATGAACTTTGAGTCATGACCAAAAGAAGAAGAGCCTGGATACAAGCGGCTGAAATGAGCTTCCTCCGCAGGGTGGCCAGGCACTCCCTTAGAGATAGGGTGAGGAGCTCAACCATCTGGGAGGAGCAGCTGCTCCTCCACATTGAGAGGAGACAGTTGAGGTGGCTTGAGCATCTGTTTTGCATGCCTTCTGGACACCTCCCTTTGGAGGTGTTCCAGGCACGTCCCACCAGGAGGAGGCCCAGGACACGCTGGAGGGACTACTGTCTCTCGAGTGTGCTGGGAACGCCTTGGGCTCCACCTTAGAGGAGCTTGTGAAAGGGAAGTCTGGGCATCTCAGCATAGTCTGCTGCCCCCATCACCCGGTCCTGGATAAGCAGAAGACTACAAGTAAAAATGTCAAATTGTGAAGTTGATTTGTATTCAGCCCTTCTGCGTCGGTACTTTGTAGAACCACATTTTTATTGCAGCCTCTGTCCTGTTGTCCTCCACAGGGCTCCAGTCCAGCAGGAGGCTGTCTGCTGTCTCTGACGTGTGACTACAGGATCATGGCGGACAACCCTCGTTACACCATCAGTCTGAACGAGACCAAGCTCGGCATAATAGCACCTTTCTGGTAAGGGGTTCTGACTATGTTAGTGCACTGAGAATATAAGAAAAACTTGCTCAATTCAATGTGTGTCATTGCAGGTTTAAAGAAACTATGGTCAACACAGTGGGACACCGGAACACAGAGGTGGCGCTGCAGTTGGGTCTGCTGTACAAGCCTGCAGAGGCCCTGAAAATAGGACTGGTGGACCAGTTGGTGCCGGAAGATCAGGTCTTCACTGTTGCCACACAGACCATGACCAAGTGGTTGACTATTCCAGGTAATGTGTCTGTTATCACCACAAAATCAACTCTGAACCTCTTGTTTTCTTTTCAACTGTGGTGCTTTAACTTGGTATAGATTCAGAGACAGTTTATCTTGGTAACATTCTCTTAAAGGAACATAAAAAAAAAATTTAGACACAAGCAACATATTTAGGATCTAACAAGACTAGATCAATTTACTAAGTCCAAAAAACTGTTAGGTCTAATGGAAAATGAAGAACTTCCTTTTAAACAAATGACTGAACTTTGTGTCACTTTGATTATTTTTCTGAATATGAAACACCTCCACCCTCTCAACACCACCTCCCTGCACAGCCTACACATTCACGAAACAGGTTTGGCACATTACCACCCCCTTGTGGTGTCCACAGGACATTACTGCCAGGTGTCTGTTTAAAAGCTGCCTATTATTTACACTGTAGTCATGTACAGTAGTCAGGTTTGTGTCATTCAGTTTCCATCCCTAAACCAAAAAATAAAAACAGAGTCTGTTGGTATAAAGAATACTTCCGGCCATAATATGAATTCATCTTGTAGAGCAGCATTATCTCACGTTGAAAATATGTGGAAAATGCATACTTTAATTTGAGTGAATTAATTCACTGTGATAATCTCACATTGTGAGAAATGGTTGTTTTCCCCAAAATCATCTGTGCCACAGTTATTGCCACACCTGCCACACAGCTCATTGTCTTCTCTAAACTTTCGCAAGGTTGGAGCACATATAGCATACAGACAGAGGGATGTGAGACCATTACTGTTTGCTCTCTGTCTGTCTCTCTGTAGAACAGGGTCCTCCATCTCCAGTCCTCGAGGGCTGGTGTCCTGCAACATTTAGAAGTCTCTGCAGAGGCAACCCTGGATAAATAATTAGGTCATTAGCAGACTCTGTAAAAACTGACTGCATGATGCGAAGGTAGTTGAGCTATTTGATTCAGGGTGTTGGAGGAGAGATGGATCTAAGAGCTACAGGACAATTAAAGTTCGGTTGGAGTTTATGAGACTTCACGTGTTTAAATTTGAGTTTGGCATGTAGATGGTGTCTAAAAATAAATATGGGTCCAGCCTGGTGGCCAACAACTAAAAGAAATGTCACTTATATTATTGTATCGATCCTTAATTGAAAATTCATAGAAACTATTCTCTACAATTCATTAAAAAAAAAACTACAGTGTAAATACAAGCTTTATATAATTAAAAAAAAAATTATTCACTTTTTCCCCACTGAATAAATGTATTATAATTAAAAGTTTGATTGTTTTATTTGAAAGGGTTTTATCTTTACCATTGGTGCCAATAATGTGTGCTCCTGCTGTTTTCGGTGAACATTTACCGTATTTTCACTGCAATCAAAGACCGTTGTACACAATTACAGTGAATTTAAAAGAAATAGCATAGACTATATGTGCGAAGCTGTACTGATTTTCTAAGGATGGAAATCAAAATATTCTTGCATAGACAAACTTTATTGCCTTTACTATAACCTACAGTCATGAAAAATAGAATATGTCCCCTTTTTATAGGATTTTATGTTTTGCTTTGTTATTGAGGTCTGCTCTATTTTTTTGCATGTTTTTCATTTTGGGTTAATCTCTAAAAAATTCATACTTTTGATTAAATATTTTGTGTGATGACCTAAAAGGTTTTAGTGGCTATAGCTGAGCAAAATTTGTCCTTGATTATTATCCAGCTGTGGTACTCTACTTGTTTTTCTCCTAAAAACAACATTTTTGACGTACTTCCAGCTGCCATAATTAAAAAATGTTCCCCATGAATGGAGACTGGTTAGACGTCACCTTTTTTCAGTGGTTTGGAAATTAAATTTAAGTTATAACTTTGTAAAAATTAATTAATAATTTATTTCCACATGATAAAAGAAACTAACTGTTCTTCTGTTCACCTGCAGAACACGCCAGACAGATCACCAAGTCCATGATGAGGAACCCAACGATTGACAAACTAAGGACCAACAGAGAGGCTGACATCCAAAACTTTGTCAGCTTCATCACCAAAGAATCCATCCAGAAGTCGCTGCGCATGTATATGGAAATGCTGAAACAGAGGAAGGCCTAGAGTTAAAGGGGACACAGTCACACACCAGAGGAACAGCATGCAGCTCATCTTTGTGTGTTCACACTGGAATGACCTACATATTAAATACAACAGAGCTCTGAAGGTTTCAGTTGAGGTGAAATACACTATCATTGATTTTTGTATCTTCTGGCTAAAAATCTATACTATTAAGACCCTAAAGTTGAGTTTAAATGGTTAAAAAGTAAATAACTGGGTGAGCAAAGAATGATAGGCTAGCCTGCCAAGTTCTGATACCTAAACATAGTTTTTTCTTGTTACAGACAAGCCTTTGACCTGTATGTGCCTGTCTTTACTGTACTTACAAGAACCCTAGCAGCCACTGTAACCTTCACTACATTTAAATAGTTAACTGAAGCAAAGCTGTGGCTGTCTCGTAAGAGTCTTGGGGTTTTTTGCACAGTATTTCTGTCCATTTAGTCAAGTGAAATTTCTCAATAAATCTTTGGATTTGTATGGTGTTTTACTTACACAGCCAGTATGTTTAAGCACTTTAATATGTTTTTGGAGGCACATTACAGCCCAGATTAAAAAGTCCTGTAATGTCATTTTTTTTTTGGTCTTTATTCAAAGGAGCGCCCAACCTGGTCTGACACTTTAGCTTTTAGTAGTATTAAGATTCAACCTAAAGGAATAAGATCTCAAGTCTCTCTCAAATAAAATGTGACAAAACCTGTGTTGCAGCTTCACAACACACTGATAAATTATCAGATTTACTTGCACATTATTAATAACTCAGTAGTGGCATTCATAAGCCTATTAACTGCATTCACTGTTTCTACCCAGATTCTTTGTCAGGTCAGGGGATCTTACTCAACATACTCTAAATGTGATCTGTCTTTGTGCTATGAAGTAGTGGGTGTTTATGCGCATGTATGTGTAACATTGTGTGGATCAATACCTGACAGGACCCCAACACTGTGGACATTTTACCTGGTCCACACAAGGATAAATGGGTTATGTGGATTAATGGTTGGGTTTAGGACTAAGGTATGAATTGAGTTTAGGTTAGGATTGGAGTCAGGGTCTGGGCTAGGTTATAGCAATGAGTGGAAGGTCCCTAGAAGGTTATCAAAACGCTACATATGTGTCTGTGTGTGTTTTCATGTCAAGCAGCTGATGTCCACATCAGAGGACTACTCTTTATGAAAATAATATAAAATCACATGGCCCAGATCTTACAGGGTACCTGCTATGAGGTGTGAAATGTTATTCTGTACTTCCTGTGTTATCAAGGATGTAGAAAACGTTTTATTAAAACTGCCATCAGCACTATTCTAAGTTATAATGTGAATGTCCTGATGTTTTAGGTTCATTTTATACAGTCAGCCATTTTATACCAGTTCTTCCATAGTGGGTCGCTGGGAAGCTGGTGCCTATCTCCAGCAGTCTGTGGGCGAGAGGCAGGGTACACTCTGGACAGGTCGCCAGTCCATCGCAGGGCAGCACAGACACAGGACAAACAACCATGCACACACTCATTCATACCTAAGGGTAATTTAGAGAAACCAGTTAACCTAACAGTCATGTTTTTGGACTGTTGGAGGAAGCCAGAGTACCCAGAGAGAACCCACACATGCTCAGGTAGAACATGCAAACTCCACGCAGAGAGACCCCTGGCCAGGAGTCAAACCCAGGACCTTCTTGCTGAAAGGCAACAGTGCTACCAACTGTGCAGCCCTCATTTTTTACATTTCAAGTAAATTCCAGCTTCCAGATGAATTTGAGGAAGTAACAGTATTAAAGGTGGTGGATGATTCTAAAATGCTGGAAACGTTTCTAATCATATTCTGCATCTCCAAAGATATACAAGTCCAGGTATAAATGACACACCTCATATTACAGCCAGGTCCCTCTAGGTACCTGGGAAGTATTTGGTTGGTAACTCCAGTGTAAGAATACCTCTCACAATAGACCCTGGTTCCCATAGAAACCCTCCAGGTAACCCCATAAGTACCATGTAGATGACTGAGTACAGGTAACAAGTCCTTTCACAAAACAATCTGGTCCCTTTAAGAACCCTTAAGTACTCTGTACAGGGTAAGTGGTCCCTCTAAAATATAGCCTGGTTGCCATAGGTACCCTCTATTTAGCCCCTCTTAGTAGCATTGTAGTTACCTTGTGAGTAATCCATGTAAGTACAATGAAGGTACCCAGAGGTATCCTGTATTTATGTATGCAGCAGATCCTGTGGAAGTGACCTGTAGGTACCCTACAGGTACCAGGTGTGTTGCTACCAGATTATGGTGAACATGCTTCTTATTAAAGCTCCCAGGTTTAGGCCCTATTATTTAATTTCCAGGTCTTGATGGAAAAACTACAGTAATATACAAAGGGATTTCTTTTAGGATGACCAGAGGTTCAGTTCAAATTTCCCATCCCTTAGCAAAACAGAAAACACGACAATTTAAACACTTCAAATTTTTTCAGAAACAGGAAAGTCTGTGATTTTATGAAGAATTATTTGGATTTATTAAGGTCTTGTATTTCCTGAATCCCTGATCGGTGAGACTTTTCAGTTGGGAGAGTCATGATTCAGGCAGCAATTTAGCTCGTCAGCTTCACCTCCACCGGAAAATGGTCACTAATGGCCAGTCCCTGAAGGAGACAGCAAACATTGGTCCAGGTTCCACATCATTTTCAGGAGAGATGTTTTTACAGAACATTTAACTGTGTAAAAGTCAACTAAAACCATCCAGATGCAGTGACTCTGAAGTGTTGTGTGATTAAAATGCTGGGGTTTAATGATTTAGAAAAATGAGACCATGATGAATCATTTCATAACTTTTACCACCTTTAATGTGACGGGCGAGAGACTGCGTACAGCCTGGACAGGATGCCAGTCCATTGCAGAGAACCCAACCAGTATTCTCATGACTCCTTCAGTGTTACTGTGGCCTCTTGACCGTCTTTTTGACCAATTTCCGACTTGAATTTTCAGTAGTTAAAAAGGTATAGTTTTTGACATTACTTGTTATATAATTTCTGAAATTCTGCTGTGGAAATTGTTTTGCCTCTCTCCTGGTTGATACCTTTGTACAGTGACATTATCCTTATCCTTTGCAACCTCTCTGCAAACTGTGGCCTTAGCTAAAGGTAAAAAACTTTGCAGAATAAAGGGGACAAAAATGTGAAATTGTTTACTATGGTGAGATTGTTTTACATCACAAAAACCTGGCACTTAACAAGTGAACATTTTTGTTGGTTCTTTATGATATTTATAAACTAAACTGCAATAATTTGGATATTGTAAAAGTGTATTGGATAAGTGTGTGTAGTTCAGTAGAGTAATAGGGGTAATGGAATATTTCATCTGTAAATACATCAAACACTCTGCAGCCACTCATCATATCAATGTTGCATTTTTGACCAACTCAACACGTTAAGGTCAAGAAAATTGTGGTTGTATTTTGCTACATTGTTATTCGAGACCTCAAGTGGACTAGCTTTTACCATGCTCTGACTGAGGTTCAGGTCAGCCACGAAGTCAAAAACCTGTGCGCTGCCGTGCACCACTCCCTTCAACATGTCAGCTGTGACCACAACCCTGCAAGAAACACAAGGGTGAGTGGAAAGAGTGGATCCTGGAGGCTGTGTGTGTATGTGTTTGTGTATCTTCGTGAGTGTGGAGCTACCTGTCATAAGGGCAGTTGGTGGGAATGACGGTGGTGTCAGCCGAGTCTGGGATCAACCAGTGGAAGCTCTTGTCTGTGAAGAGGCGGATCTTTTGCCAATCAGAGGCCGTCACGTAACTACAGCCTGAGTTAAAGTCCCCCAGCAGCACAATGTTCTGCACGGAGAGGGTGAAGAGTTAACTATGCCTCAGCTGCCCCCTCCCACTTTATATTTTTATGCATTTTCACAACACGTTTTTACATATAGTTTATTTACATTGGTGTTCCAGCGAGTGCGGATATCGGTCACCACGTCGTAAAGAGCATTTATCTCCTCCACAGCGAGTTCCGGAGAGGTATGCTGGGGGATCAGAGTGAAGCTGCTCAAGGTTGTAAAACAAAGAGAGTGCTTGTTAAAGAGCTGAGCAAAGAGAGCAATAATTAGACATGCTGCCAGGTGCCACTGCAATTCAGCCTGATCAAAATCATTCCCAAGGTGAAACATGGTGTCAGCATCATGCTGTGGGAATGCTTTTTTCTCCGGAGACATGGCAGCTGGTCAGGGTTGGGTGGAGCTAAATACCTGACACCTTAGAAAAATTACTTGCCACAAGATGAGACTGGGGAGGAGAATCACTTTCCAGCATGACAACAACCCTAAACAGCCAGGTACAGAGACAGCCAGAGTTACAATTGAATAGTAGGGACCATAGCATGAACTACTTAACACAATCCAAGATAAATACATTATTGTTGCTGATTGCAACCTGACAAAATGTGAAAAATTGATTGCTATGGTTATTTTTGTAACAAATGTGCAAATAAGTTTTTTTTTTTCTGAAAGTGGGCAGACAGAAAGTGGTTTAAAGAGAGGGGGAAGACATACAGCACAGGCCTGCGGGGACTCAAACCTGAGACGGCTGCATCAAGAACTGAAGCCTCTGTATTTGGGTTGCATGCTCTACCACTACACCATGCACCGCGACCTTTCAAGGTAGTCTTTTAGTGATGCTTGTTACTTCTTTTAGATTTGCATCTTTGCATCCTCTTTTTTTCCTGACACATACGCCATGCTGAGATACACCAATTTGTTTGACATCTGTAGCTTTTTGGAGCGCAGCTTGTTGGTGACAAAATAATTCAACTCAGTTCATCGAGTTAGTGACTTGCTGCAATCCCTCATACCGAGCATGTATGTAGTGACAGGGGAAAGGAAAACTCCCCTTTAACAGAAAGAAACCTCCAGCAGAACCAGGCCCTGTTGGCCATTTGCCATGGGAAAAATATATATATTTTGTTGCAAGTGTTTCATAAGTGTTTATCTGTTTGTTTGGCTTGGCTTAACAAGTTAAGAAGTGTAATAAAAACAGTCTGATGCAAACACTGTTTTAAAGTAGAAAAATATCAAGTATGGAAAAAAGCAACCACAATAATAAGACATTGATACCACTTTAAAAGAGGATAACAAAGTCTAAGACATTGCAATGGTTTAATACTTTAGCAAAAGATACCCTAAAACTGTAGAAACCTCCCACAGCTTTTGTAAAGCATACCGGTATATCTGGATGAGAACATGACGACAAAAGGTTCTCTCATAAAAGTATCTGTCCCATAGGATTCACAGCCATCGTCAAAGTGGTAGCTTTCAACCACAGATACACTCGCCTGCCTGCAGAGAAAGAATTAAAACGCATTACATCTGTTTTTCTGAGCTAATGTGTTAAAGTACCTTGCAATGCAGAATTTCCTTAATATTATCATATAATATAGTATTTAATGGTCTACATAGGTAGATTCATATAAATACATTGGGTACATTGGATCAGGCTTTCCTTTCACTCGGTTCCATTCCTTGTTCTGGTTCTGCTTCTCTTTGAGAGTTCAGCAGAAAAGCTGTTCATCAGACAGAGGAATTTGGAAAAGCTCTTCCCATTAGACAGAATTTAAGAAGAAATCATAGGGTTGTA
>NC_061817.1:16184364-16202683 GCF_021462225.1 Girardinichthys multiradiatus | reverse complement strand
TAAAAAGTACAGTAAAATGCACAGGACTACACTTCAGGCTATGTGTGGCAGTGAAGCGCCAACAGCTTAGTGACCCATTCTAAATGAGCAGTAGAAGAAGAAACATTTACTGTCAGGTTACAAACAGGAAGAAAACATCCAGTTGTTATCCGAGTCAGGGACTGGTGTAGCAGCCTGCGTTGGAGTAGCTCAGTAATGAGGCGGCTTTGAGAATCGGAACCAGCCGTGGAGTTATCATGGTTTGTCCGGAGTAGAGTCAGAACCGACTATTAGCACAAGAATTCAGTACTGATCCACTTTCCTCCGGTCCGACTGTTGAAACGAGGTAAGTTAGCTTAGCAACGGAGCGTTAGCTTGGGGTTAGCCTGTGTGGTACCAGGCAGAGATTTTGGCTTCACTAGTAACGAGTCGTCACATTGTCTTTTAGCTTATATGCATTTTGTAATTTTATCTAATGATTTATTTTCCTGCCACATTAAAACTCTTCAGCCTTTCATGTACCACCTGTCCATGGCTCAGTATGAGCCTCTCTCTTCATATAAATCCATCAAGGGTACAGTCTGAGGGTTATTAACAAACACACCATTGCTTGACTTTAGTTGGAGGTTGATGATTGTTTGACCGGTCTGTCCACAAAGTGTAGCACTTTAAATCTGTAAGTTATATTTGTGGTTCAGAAGAGAAAAGGAAACGTTGTTTCCCACTCCGTCTATCCGCTGCTACTTTGTGTATATATATATATATATATATATATATATATATATATATATATATACTCAGGCTTTAAACAGCCATCAGGAGATCCAGGGCTTTGTAGAAGTATTCATACCACTTGGACTTTTTCAAATTTTGAGAAATAAAAGGAAATGGATGCTTGGTTTTCATTTCTTTTTTACAATACAAATCTAAATGTATGCTAGAGACAAACATACATTCTAGTATTTTTACATTGTTTATATTAGTAAAATAGTGAGTAGTCAGTATCAGTTTATAAGCTGTATGATTTAATCTCTTTTATAAATCCAGCTTGTTCTGTGAAGGCCTTAGAGGTTTATAAGAGTATTATTAAACAAACAGCATCATGATGACCAAGGAGCACAGCAGACAGGTCAGGGTTAAAGCAAGGTTAGGTTATAAAACAATATCCCCAGATTTTAACATCTTACAGACAACTGGGCAATGCATCATCCTAAAATGGCAAGAAAGTTGTGGTCTTTGTGGAAGACTGGTATAAATAAAGCCATTGTTTGCATTTAACCACAAGCAATGAAGGCGACACAACAAACAAACAAAAGGTGCTCAGGCCAGATGAGACCAACATTTAGCATTTTGATCAACAGGAGTAACACAAAATGAGACACAAAACTAACTCTGCACATGGCCTGAACACATCATCCATGTAGCCTCATGCTGTTGGGATACCTTTCTTCAGCATGAACAAGGACATTTGTCACAGCTGATGAGTAAATGGATGGAGCTAGATACATGGCCATTCTGGTAAAAGACTTGTTATAATCTGCAAAAATATCTTTTGCGGACTGGACTGGAGATTTACCTTCCAGCAGGGCGATGACACTATACAGGGGTTGGACAATGAAACTGAAACACCTGTCATTTTAGTGTGGGAGGTTTCATGGCTAAATTGGACCAGCCTGGTAGCCAGTCTTCATTGATTGCACATTGCACCAGTAAGAGCAGAGTGTGAAGGTTCAATTAGCAGGGTAAGAGCACAGTTTTGCTCAAAATATTGAAATGCACACAACAATATGGGTGACATACCAGAGTTCAAAAGAGGACAAATTGTTGGTGCACGTCTTGCTGGCACATCTGTGACCAAGACAGCAAGTCTTTGTGATGTATCAAGAGCCACGGTATCCAGGGTAATGTCAGCATACCACCAAGAAGGACGAACCACATCCAACAGGATTAATTGGGGACGCAAGAGGAAGCTGTCTGAAAGGGATGTTCGGGTGCTAACCTGGATTGTATCCAGAAAACATAAAACCACGGCTGCCCAAATCACAGCAGAATTAAATGTGCACCTCAACTCTCCTGTTTCCACCAGAACTGTCCGTCGGGAGCTCCACAGGGTCAATATACACGGCCGGGCTGCTATAGCCAAACCTTTGGTCACTCATGCCAATGCCAAACGTTGGTTTCAATGGTGCAAGGAGCACAAATCTTGGGCTGTGGACAATGTGAAACATGTATTGTTCTCTGATGAGTCGGTGGTGGTGCCGTGTATCAGGATGACAATGCACCAATACACACAGCAAGACTGGTGAAAGATTGGTTTGATGAACATGAAAGTGAAGTTGAACATCTCCCATGGCCTGCACAGTCACCAGATCTAAATATTATTGAGCAACTTTGGGGTATTTTGGAGGAGCGAGTCAGGAAACGTTTTCCTCCACCAGTATCACGTAGTGACCTGGCCACTATCCTGCAAGAAGAATGGCTTAAAATCCCTCTGACCACTGTGCAGGACTTGTTTATGTCATTCCCAAGATGAATTGATGCTGTATTGGCCGCAAAAGGAGGCCCTACACCATACTAATAAATTATTGTGGTCTAAAACCAGGTGTTTCAGTTTCATTGTCCAACACCTGTATCTACTACTGTATTTACAATGGAAATGTTAAGATCTAAGAATATTCATACATTAGAATGATCCAGTCAAAGACGAAATCCATATACACAAAAGAATATATGGCAAGGACAAAAACTGAGTGAGCGTTAGCTATTGAATAATGAGGCAAAACTCAGTCTCTAGATGTGCAAAGCTGGTAAATATATACAGTACCTCAAAAGACCTGCTGCTGTAATTGCAGTTAAAGAGAGATCTACATCGTAATAACTCAAGGAGTCTAATTGCAAATGTAAGTCATACTTTTCAAACTTATATTTACAAAATAATCTTTAGTAACTACATATCATTTTCCTTGTTAATAAAATGTGAAACGGTTCCCGGGGTATGAATATTTAGCTGAGCCATTGCATGTCTGGTTTTTGTTTCAATTTGCTTTAAGATTTGACTAAGGATTTGCCTATTTTAGCATGACTGCGATTATGAAGCTCTCCATTCATGGAATCAGTTGCAAAATAATATAAGAAACTCACTGCATGACGTAGACTTGTGGGATGATCTCTGAGCTATGCTGACAATATTTCTGGTTACACAGGTGGGTGAAAATGGAAGTAAGTTCCTGTTATCTTTAATATTAAATAAATAAAAACTTTTTGTAATTACAGATTTGATCCACATATTATGCTTCCTTTTGGTTAGGTTGCAGACTCATTCAATCATAGGAATATCCTTAAAAGTTCATGACATTTGTCTAGAATAATGTTTTACTCACCTGTTCACACAGAGCACTTTTAAAACACAACACTGATGTGTGTGTTTTAGGGTCCTTCTCCTTCGGGTTGGTCCTGGTCTACAAAATACTCACTCTGTCCCACATGTTTCCAAATTCAAAAAGTTAATATTTCAAAATGACCTAGACTTAAAACTGATGGATGTTTAACCTGTAACCCACTGGTATGTTTGCAGACAGACTAAACCTTCCTTTGATTTGTGTTGATCTCTGCAGGTGTGAATGAGTGACGTGGTGCCTCCCACAGCTCTCAGTGAAGTCCAGCTCCGCTTCCTTTGTCACGATGACATAGAGAATGTCAAACTGCTCTGTGGTGACTGGTTCCCTATTGAGTAAGCTTTCTTAAGTTCTAAAATCTCTAATATCACACCGAAGAAACATTGAATCTGGTATTTTTACCTTGATCTGAATGTATTGCGGAGATATTTTACCTTTTGCCTTGCATGTAAGGACTTGTTTGCTTAGTATTCTGAAGTGTTGCATTGGTGATAAGAAAGACAACATGGCTAAAGGCTTATCTATAAACACGATTTTCTCAGCTTTTTCCTTCATTTCGTGTTATGTTAAACAGGGATGTTGCATATGTGTGATTTTATTCATTTAGTAATATCTATCTGTTGAATATGTTATTCTGTAGACTTTCTTGTGATCATTAGTGTAGTGTCTTGCAAAAGGATTTATACCCCTTGATCATTATCACATTATGTCACATGACGTTTGCAGAGTTTAATGACGTGCAGTAGGGTTGTCAAGATGCCAAAATTTCAAACTCGATTCTGATACCAAAAACCCTCAATACTCAATATCATTTCTGATACAGTCAAGTCAAGTTTATTTATATAGCGGATTTTGGCAACAAGATCCTCAAGGCGCTTTACATAAGAAAAAACATTACAATGATACAGAAAATCAAACAACAGAGGTAATTAAAAAAATAAAGAGAATAGAATGATGGATAAGAAAACGAAAGGAAAATTGGACTGAAAACTTAACTAATAATGTTTAGATAACACAGTCAAAGGCCACTCTAAACAAATAAGTTTTTAATCTTGATTATAGTAGCTGTCTGATCGACTTTTTAGGCAGATCTGTGAAGACACCGTTGCAGTAATCAATTCCATTAAAGATGAATTAGTTTTTCAAGGTCCTGCTGAAACATTAGTCCTTTAATCCTGGAGATGTTCTTCAGGTGATAGAAGGCCGACCTTGTTATTGTCTTTATGTGCCTCTGAAGGTTCAGGTCTGAGTCCATCACTACACCCAGATTTTAGCCCTGACTGGTGGTTTCCAGCTGTATTAAACGAAGCTGTGTGCTAACTTTTAAACGCTCTTCCTTTGGTCCAAATATTGTTGCTTCACTTTTGTTTTGATTCAGCTGAGGAAACTTTTGACACATCCATGCATTGATTTCTTCTAAGCATTTACCCAGCGCTTGAATATGTTCATAGTCACCTGGTGACATCATAACATATAGCTGTGTGTCGTCTGCATAGTGATGATAACTTACGTTGTTGTTTATTCAAATCTGAGTTAGGGGGAGCATGTAGATACTGAATAGGAGGTGGCAACTGTGGCAACATGTTTTGAAGGCCCAGAGATCTTTAAAGTTAAGAGCAAAACAAATGACTAATTACAATATAAAAATATTTAAACTTTCTTAATTAGTATAAACAAGGACCTGGTCAATGCAAATGTGTTCAGCAGCAGCCCTGTACAGTTTCTGTCTTTCTGCTAATTTTTCTGAATATTTTCTTCAGTAATCATCTACAGCAGGGTAGGTAGCTCTGGGTTTCCGCTTTTTTCTGCCCTAATTGCCATCTTCAGTCTGGCTCCAAAATAACTGTCATTATCAGCCGCATTATTATTGAGTGCCTTTACAACTAAATGGAGAAGTAATGGAAGGGGTATCCTGGTTGGTTTCATTGCTTCATAGTCGGCCATTGTATACACCTGCCACCACCGTGCAGACAGAGAAAACAATACAAATATTGACCAGTTATGTGCGGTTTAAAGGGAAAACAGGTGAAAAAGAGCAACGTAGGAAAAATGGCACCCAATCAGGACCCATCGCTTCAAAGAGACCCGTTTGGTTTGCAACTGACACATCACTAATCCAGGAGGTTTATATTTAACTGTTTAGGACACGGGAACTTTACCAACTTTTTAAAGTTTTTCTCAAACATCAGTGTCGTGGTATTAGCTTGTAGGGTTAGCGCAGCTAGCATGTGGTATCCTTCAGCATTTAGTTTTTTTTTTCTTAGTCCATCTAGTAGGGAGCGTAGCTCCAAACAACTGTTGTGTGTTTGCCTTGTCGGCTGATAAGTGTTGCTTTGTGGCTGTATTTGTCATGTTAGCAGAGTTTAAAACTTCCAGCAGCAGGTCATTGGTTTTATCAGGTGAGGCTGCAGAGAGGGATGGACTGCTGCCAGAAGTGCAACAATTTGGGCAAATTTGGTCAGTTTTGACACAATCAATTTTGATGCAAATGGCCTTCTTTGAATAATACATTTTTTTATTATTAAATATATTGAAATATCGATCATTTTTACAACCCTAATGTTCTTCCATGTTTCTGGTGTCCCCTACCTGCCTTTTGGTGCAGTGTATCCCATACATTCTGTTTCTTCTATTTCACAATTAAGCACCGTTTTGTGTTGGTCTATTACATAAAATCCCAAATTGGGAAAAGGCTTCAAAACTCTAGTTTTTCTTTCTCTCAACTGCCGTTCTGTCCAACATTTGACTCTAGGTACCCAGACTCATGGTATCAAGATATCACCTCCAACAAGAAATTCTTCTCCCTCGCTGCCACCTTCAGAGGAAACATCGTGGGAATGATCGTGGCCGAGATCAAAAGCCGGACCAAAGTACACAAGGAGGTCAGTTGTGCAGCATTGCACGGAGGGACACGAGGCTGAAATGAACAGTTTGAACTTGTTCTTTGTGGTAATTTTGTGAACAGGTGTCACTCTGTTGGCTGCCAGTTTGAAAAGTCAGCCATGGCCAGAACATAGTCGGGTGTACTTTGAGCAGTGCGGACTCCGTGCGCACTGTCTGCCGACGTTTGAGGTTTCATAGTCGGGCATATCATTTTACATTTCCCACACTGCCATGACGTCATTTGACAAGGAGGAAGACCTAATTTACCATGTTGCTTTGGAAAAACATACAGAAAAGAAGGTGGTTTATAACGCCATTAAACCAGACTAGGGACGTAGTAGTGGAATAAACCTGTCAGAACGGCACGCAGAGTGGCAGTGACACTGAGTGGATTGCGATGTGCTGCTCAGTGCAGAGTGTCACATATAAACAGTTCGGTGTGGAGACCTTTTCCTGCTGAGCAGTTTATTGTGTCAGAGTCTTTAGCCTGAAATGGAGTTGCATGATGAGAATAAAACTGACTCAGGAAAAGACCTAAAAACAAAAAGTTTCAGAATATACCGCCAACGTTTTGCAAAGAACACTAACAAAATTACTGCCAGATGTACATCTGTGATATCCTGGAATCTAATTATTTCTGCTGTTTTGGAAATCTGTTACACTCACTTAGGGCAAGTGCTTTGCTCCAAAATGCAGGCCGTCTAATTTCCATTTGGAGCTATTTGCATTTTTAAAATTTGCCTTCCCTGTAGCTAGTTTGCATAGACACAGATACGACCCGTGTAATAATCATGGAGAAAACTCAGAACGTGCTCAGACACAAATGCTGAACAATAAAATCTGTTTTATGCTCAGGGAGAATGTTTAATTTTTATGGCCTTTTCTGTCTTCTGCTCTTGTTAGGATGGAGACATCCTGGCCTCCGGTTTTCCTGTGGACACGCAGGTCGCTTACATCCTCAGCCTAGGAGTGGTCAAAGAGTTCAGGAAACATGGCATTGGTAAAACTGCTTCCACAAATGTTTTAAAATGAAAGTAGCAGTTTCTGGATGTTTTATTGCACATATTAGCTGAGGTTAGACTCTTGTATTATCTATAGTAGACAATATCATTGCAATATCAATGTGTTCAAATTCATAATCCAAATTTTTGGATGTAGTATTTGACAGGATTTTATCAAATTAACTTGCCTTCATGTCCACTGCAGATAAGGCTTTTAATGACTAATATGTTAAAGCTCAAAGATATGTGAGGGACGCCATGAGGATGGTAAAGGTAGAGGAAGGTGTGGGTTAATTATAACTAACATCATCATCACAATATTCAGAAATAATGTTGCAGTTGCATGCTCTCCTAATGTCATTTATAATCTATTTCTATGTAATGAAACTGTATACTATAAAGTTTTCCAATTTGGGCGCCAGCTCGTTATTGTTTATTATAGATGCCAACTATTACACATATGTGAAACTCATTCTCTGTTGACAGTCATTAACAACCACGCTACAGTCACATCGGGCAAGTTAATGACACCTTCCACAAAAATGGCCAAACGAAAGATGGACAGTATTAGCTTTCAAGACAAGTCTCCCACCTTTTGACAGCATTCGTCGCCTCATCCAGGACGTTATCGGCCTACAAATGCGTCCTTCAAAGGATGCCGTCCTGAATTTGGACACAGCGATAGTGAATGACATCCGTGTATCAGTAAATCTGTGTTTGATGAATCTCTGGCTTCAAGAACCCGGATGTAGGACACAAAAAAATGAATTTTGGAATTGAAATTGAATTACAGACCCAAAAGTGAAAGTAATCAAACTTAATTTTCAATACAAAACAAAGCAGTTTTCAAAGCAAAAAGGTTCAGTTTTAAATCATTAAATTCAGTTTCAGTTAAGCGAAATTCATTTTCAAACCAATGCATTTGATTTCAAATTACACAAATACAGATTCAGTCTGAGCAATTCAAATTCAGTTTCTGATGGCACGGGTTTCTTCCCATACATAATTTCGCTTACTAAAAACAGAGTTGCCTTAAGAGTGATAGGTGGCGTTTTACCTCAGTTTTAGGAAGGGTTCAAATCTTTGCTTTTACTTTACATAAAGCTGCAACAGGATCTGCCCTGTTTTATTATCAGAATAAGGCTGCAGTCCTGTGGTGTTTCAGTCTGACATGTATGTTGACATATCTGTCCGCTCTGTAAAAGACACCGTGTTTGGTTTTGGGTTGATACAGAATTCAGAACCTTGCTGCGCTGATTAACTCTTACCTGTGATGTTGTAGCTACATTTTCCATGGCATTCACCTGCAGTTATTAAAAGTATTTTTGAATTTGAATTGAATTGAATTCCTTGCCACATTAAATGACCTGACCATCCTGGGCTTAAAATGCACTCAGCGTTCCTTATAGTAGTCACATTATTAGCTGAATTATCCTTATTATTTGACTGGCTTGTGTCATGCACTATCAGTGTTTAATACATAAGACTTAGACCCTGGTCTTCAAAGATCTAAAATAGGGAGCGCTAAATTGCTTGCGCAAAAACAATTTCACGTGCAACAAGTGGTGCAAAAGAGGTGCAGACCGCCCAATTTAAATGAGGAAATTGCGTGTGTTAACCTTTCTTGTTATTCACAGCAGCAGGTTTCTCATCTCAGCCTGGGCGCTTCTGAGTATGTAATTACGCAGAAGGCTGAGTTTGAAGTTGTTCTGCAAGCAGATGCTCTATGTTTGGGGTTTGGACGGACCCAGTGAGGCAAACATCCTGCTTCGTCGCCTTTAATCAGAATGATGTATAACTGCCATTGTGCAGGAGGGCAGAGCTATGTCCAGAGTAGCCCACACCATCCGCCATCGGTGTACACATGGGGCAGCTGGTCGGTGCTGCATCTGCACCATAGGATCACACATAGCTTTTTAGTTGTGTTGCTCGACATAACTTGCAACGATTGCAGGTTAGAAATTGGCCAATAAATATTAACCATAAAAAAGACAAACATGTCTGTCAAATAATTTATTACAAGGTTTGCCTCCCTTGATATTTTAATTCTTTTCAGAGATTCGCAGTGTTCTTTTGTTTTGAGAGTATATGTTTGAAGAGTTTGTAGTTTATCATAAACAGCTACAATATTTAAGCCTGAATGTAATGTTAGCAAATAGTAAATTATCTGCTCTTGTATAGCGATTTATCAAGTCCCCAGAGTCCCAAGTCTTCTGTTCTTGCAGTCCTGTTTTGAATGTTCTTATATATATTTGGGGCAGAACTTTTTTCTTGTGTGGTGTCTGACACATATTGTATGATTAATCAGACATTGGAAGTGGGCATCATTACTACTCTGACAAATGCTGCAGTCGGAGGGACCTATAAGGACTTTCCAGTTTTGCTCTTGAGTTCCAATGAAAAATAAAACATCCTGGCCAAAAAGAATGTTGTTCATGTTCGTGCCACCTCAAGTTAAAGACCAGGTTTCTCAGTTCTGGTTAAGTATCTACAGGCTTTGACTCAAACATTATTTAATGTGACATGAACTGTGACGAAGCCCCACGAGTAAAGTGAACTATTGCTACATAAAAGGAGGTAAATACAACAAAGAAGTCAGGAGCATAGAACCACAATGGACAGAATGTGGCTTATAGATGATATCTCTGCTTTGGCCTCATGTTCTTCTCCTTCTCGATCTAATATGGTCAGAATGCCAAACCCCAGGTAAAAGTGCAGGTATGGGTCCATGGTTGTTGGGTGTTTGTTGTGAAGTTGAACTCATCCATGGCAACGTGACTGTAGCTGCTGACTATTTAATATAATATGCTTAAAATATCTCTTTATTTATTTGCCTTCACAATGAAAATTGTAACCCACTTTTTTTGTATGTGTTTATAAACCTACAGTGAATCATATTGGGATGATTTTCATTCTTAAGTTCAGATTAAACATTTCCTGAGAAATTCTGATCACCCAGCACACTTCCTATAGGGCGGTCATTTCATTGATGGAACTCTGTGGCTTCCTTGTCCCCTTCTAACCATCCAGGCTCCTTGCTGCTGGACAGTCTGAAGGAGCACATCTCAACGACCGCTCAGGATCACTGCAAGGCCATCTACCTGCACGTCCTCACCACCAACAACACTGCCATCCACTTCTATGAGAACAGGGACTTCAGGCAGCACCACTACCTTCCCTACTACTACTCCATACGTGGCGTCCTAAAAGACGGATTCACCTATGTGCTCTACATTAATGGGGGCCATCCACCCTGGACAATATTATATCCTTTTGTTATAGCAAAAAAAAAGAGGCATAGTGCATTTTATAACATTTTGGTTATAACATGAGTTGGCTAATCTCATTGGTTACAGTACCATGCAAAAGTATTCATACCCCTTGTACTTTTTTCTTTTTACATTCAGTCACATTAAAATCACAAATTAAATGTATTTTATTTGAATTTTAGGTCACACAAAAAAAACTTCTGTCAATTGTGAAGTGGAAGGAAAAAATACATAATTTTACTCGTCATCCAGGACCGGGTCACGGGGGAAGCAGTCCCAGACTTCCCCGGATATCTCCTCCTGCTCCTCTGGGGGAAACCTTAAGCATTTCCAGGCTACTCGAGAGACATAGTCCTCCAGCGTGCCTTGGACCTTGTCCCAGTGGGACGTTCCAGGAACACCTCCTGAGGGAGGCGTTGAGGAGGTATCCGATACAGATGCCCGAGCCACTTCAATTGACTTCCCACTGTGCTCCTCCCCGATGGCTGAGCTCCTCACCCCATCTCTAAGGGAGTGCCAGGCCACCCAGCGGAGGAACCTCATTTCAGCTGCTTGTATCCGGGATCTCTTGCTTTTAATTCATGAAAGTTCATGCTCATAGGTGAGGATAGGAACATAGACCCACTGGTAAATCAAGATCTTTGCCTTTTTGCTCAGTTCTCTCTTCACCACAAAGTACCAGCACAGCTTCCTCAGTACTGCGCCAGCCACACCGATCCATATGTTAATCTCCCACTTCTTTCTCCCCTCACCCGTGATCAAAACTGTGAGAACTCCTCCACTTGAGGCAGGAGATCTTCTCCAACCTGGAGAGAGCAAGCCACCATTTTCAGGTTGGCCCTGGAGGAGCTGATCCTCATCCATGCCGCTTCGCCCTGGGGTGCGAACCGCCCAAGTGCATTCTGTAGGTCTTGGCTAGAGGGACCCAGCGGAAACCCGTCTTCTGCAAAAAGGAGAGACGACATTCACTGGTCCCTAAACCAGGCCCCCTCCGGCAATTGGCTGCAGCTAGAAATCCTGTCTATAAAAGTTCATTTTCAATCCATCTTTAAATAATAGAAATGGTCTGACTGTAAACCTACCAAGCCATGGCCATCCACCTAAACTGACAGGCTGGGCAAGGAGAGTATTAATCAGAGAAGGTTAGTCTGGAGGCGCTGCAGAGTTTCACAGCTCAGGTGGTTAGAATCTGTCAACAGGACAACTATTATTCGTGTTCTCCACAAGCCTGGCTTTTATGGCTGTGTGATGGGGAAACTTACATGGCCCATAGCCCCAAACACACCATCCCAACATTGTAGTGGCACCATCATGCTACGGCGATGCTTATCTTCACAGACAGATAGTAATTGATCAGAGGTGGTGAGAAGATGGACACAGCTGAGGGTCAGGCAGTCCTGGAAGGAAACCAGTTAGAGAGCTGGTTTTTTTAGACTGGAGCCGATGTTCATCTTCCAGGACAACAGCTGTCAACATAGAGCCAGAGCTACCATAAAATGTTTTAGATCAAAGAAAATGAATCTGTCAGAATGTTACGGTCAGTGTGTAAACCTATATCCAATTGAGAATGTGTGGAAGGACTTGAAAATTACTGTTCACAGATGCTCTCCATTAACTTTCACCGATCTTCAACTTGTTTTGTAAAGAACGGTAAAAGTTCTATTTCCTCCCTAATGACCACCAGAGGGCGGTGCTGAAAGCACTGAATGTTCTCTTGGCGCATGCGCAGTTCGAGTAATTGTACCAACAGAGACACACCTGTGACTCACCCAATGACCACAGAGGCTATATATGCCTACGTCATCCCAGGCTCTGTTCCCACAGGATCTTCTCAGGGAAGCAAGGATTCTGAGTGACAGAGAATCTCTGGCGATCATCTGGGATTCATAGAACCATAGTTACATACGTAACTTTTGTTTTACTCTCTAGATGTGCAAAGCTGGTAGGAACATAAAAAAAGTGTTTAAAAAAAACAACACATTACGTTCTTTCTACTTCATAGTTAGGCACTACTTAGCATTGATCTATCACATAAAATCCATAAAATACATTAAAGTTTCTCTTTGTAATGTGGCAAAATGTTCAAGATGTTTGATTACATTTTAAAGGCACTGTATATAAATAAAGCTCCTTGTAATATTTAGATTTTTCTTAACCACTTGCTCCACTGACTATATCCAGCACATCGGTTCAACTCTGGCCAGCTTGAGCCCCTGCTCTATCCCTCAGAGGTTGTACCGCCAGGCCCAGTCGCTGCTGCGCTCTCTGCTCCCCTGGTCCAACATCGCCTCAAAAACCGGCATACAGTACAGCAGAACCATGTGACGTAGTGGAGGCCATTCACAACGGGAGCTACACCTTCACCGTCTTTGCAGCATCTACCGGATCTCATCATCTCCCTTTTTATCTGGTATTTTTTTAGGAGCTCAGCTGTCTCGATCCCCGTCAGTCTTCCCTTGTGCAGACCAAGTTCACAACATTCTTAATTTCTTATGGCTTCCCTCTTCCTGTCTGCATGACAAAGGACTCAGGTTAAACATTTCTTCATTCCTGTGCCAGATTCTTAACATTGATTTAAAACATATTTGGTCCTAAACCTTCAGATAAAGATGTGTATTTGTACAGTGGTTGCAGGTGATTTTGGAGAAAACCCCACAGCTTTACTAGTTCTTGTACTTGGATATAGATACCTATAACACTGGGTTCCTTAGGTTATCCTACCTGTAACCTGCGTTTACTACGTTATTCCACAGTCCAGCCAATCCAGAATGGCCAGCAGAGATTGTACAGTAGGAGTTAAAGGATGGCGCACCCACCAGGAACCATAGAGAGCTGCACATCATATCTCCTTTCATCTTGTCAACTACTGTCAGATACTATGTATTCTATTTGTATATATTATATTTAGCTAATATATAAATTTATCTTAATATGTATGTGGATTGTACTGTATGTTATTAATGGGTTTAGTTGAACGATGACCCATCCTTGTCCCTTTTTTTTAGTGTAGATTTAAGTCTGAATCAATTGCAGTTTTATAAAATTGACACTGAAAATAAACAAAGCAGATTTTATTAATGAGGTTATAGGTAACTTGGTTGAAATGAATTTGATTAAAGAAAGTAGTTTCTTGAAAGATTTTAAGCGGGCTAGTCATTTAATCTTATCTGTAATTCTTCCCTACAAACACTCATTGAAATCGGTTTTTATTAGCATAGAGAAACCGTATTATTTTACTGGACATTCTGTCCACTTAGTGGGAATGCAGTGCTGTTAAGGAAAATGCTCATAACTCCATATAACAATAAAGTCTCTAAGCTGTTTCCATTTTAACCCCAGTCGTCCACAAGGAGTCCTTATTTTAGAAGCTAACTGAGTGCAGTCTGTTTTTGTTTTTCTTTGCTCTCTATTGTTCTAACATTGCTGCTAATATGAAGATGTTTCTATTTGTGCAGATTTTCAAAACCAGTTTAGATTTTCAAAACCAAAAAACATCCACTTCATCTGCCTGCACACATGCAAGTGTGTGTTTTTGTGCGTGTTCATTTATGAGCGCTGGATTTGTTATTATGCTGCCTTCCATTTGTCCCAGAAGTCAGAATTTGGATCTTGGATCAATGTGGCTAAAATTTTAAGAGATGTGTTATATCTGACCCTATGGTTCTATTAAAAGGTGATAAGCAGGTCATATGCTGTAGAAATCTCTCAGGTAAATCAACTCCTGTCTTCAAATGTCAAAAGAATTTCTGAGAGAGACTTTGTTGGGCGATGTTTTTTTATTTTTTTTACCCTGACATTGTTGGAGCCACAGGCCGCCAGATCATCCTGAAGGATCATGGACAAACTCGAGTTCAGATGTGAGTAAGAAAAGCTTAACATGATGAGCTGTAATGTTGAGCTCCTCAGAAGGAACAGTTGGCGTGTATTTAAGCACAGTTTTTAAACCACCTTGGAGAGGAAAATAAATTGAAACTATGAGCTTAGAATTTCTAGGAGCTTGTCTGTAATGGTTTTATTGTCAAAAATATTTTTTTAAGAACACATAAAAGGTTTGGGATTATAATTGAACACGTTGCATATTGACAGGATTATTCTTCCTTCATATGATATATAAATATTACATTTTATTACTTCATTTATAAATGTTCTAATACAGGTTAGACCCAGTTAAACACATTTTCTCATTTTAAAGAGTGACCTGTTTAAACCATCATACAATATAATAATGCTGGGCAATAAAAAAAGTTTAAATATTTTATTGAGAAACAGAACATGTCAACAACAATGATCAAGGTAAGCTTTAACATTGGACAAGACAGACAATACATGTAGTATAAGGGGTCACCATTTAGTTTGCAAACAGTACTTTGAACTTGATTTGCATTATTTTCTGCTTGTACTGCAGATGGGATGGTACATCAACATATTGCTAGTTTAGAAAGTGCCATTAGTAGTCCATTAGGTCCTGTTCTTAAAAGAGCTTATTGTTTAGCTTATAGCAATTTTTGAAAAAACAAAATCTGTCAAATCTGTTTTAAGTTTTTTTTTTAGTTTGTATTAAAGAAAAACTTTCTTATAAAATAGACTTAATTTCAGAATGTATAATGAAAAGTATTGAATGCGATCAATACAGGAAAAAACGTTTTTTGCCCGTATCACCAGCTCTAAATCCAGCTCTAAAAGTGCTGTTCTTGCTAAAATAAATACATGAAAGATTAAGCAAGACATCCAACAGAAATCTAAAACACTTAAAATACAATCAAATAGTCAAATGCTATTAAGAAATGAAGCGTTTTTAAAAGCAACTTAAAAATAGGAAGTGAAGATGTCTGATGTTGAAAGGCGTTGCGTTCCAAAGTTTGCGAGCCATAACCGAAAAGGCTCGATCTCCATTGCTGATGGTGGTCAGAGGGCTCGGTGGCACCGATTGTATGGCAGCCTCTCTTCTGTCAGTCTGCCCCAGGACAGCTGTGGCTACACTAGCTATCCATTGTCAGTTTGTGAATGTGTGTATGAAGGGGTGGATGACTGAATGTAGCGTAAATCGCTTTGGGGTCTCTGGGGACTTGATAAAGCGCTATACAAGTTCAGGCCATTTACCATCTAAATTTCTGCCTAGTTTCTGGGAAAACTAAAAGCAGCTGGAAAGCTGAATAAGTGCCGGCGAAGGAAGATGAGGCTGGAGTAGATCTGAGAGGTACAGACAAGCAAGACCATTCAGGTATTTATAGGCTAACAAAATTTTATATTCTGTTTCTGTAATGCACAGGGAGCCAATGAAGAGAGGCCAGGACAGGTGAGATGTGTTAATATCTCTGCATGCCAGTAAGAAGATGGGCAACAGCATTTTGAACAAGCTGAAGATGTGATAGAGATGCTTGAGTGGCACCAGCATGAAGTGCATTACAGTAGTCAAGATGAGTTAAAATAAAATCATGTATAATTTTCTTCAGGTCATTCCTTGACGAAACTGGCTTGAACTTTGCTACTTGCCTAATTGAAAAAAAGGATTTTGCAAAACAGATCTGATTTGTTAATCAAATTTAAAATCGGAGTCCATAATGATTCCCAAGTTTGTTATGTTCTGTCTAAAAAACGACTTAAGGGAACCAAATTTAATAGGCGGGCTGCATTAGGCACTGTTGTGCCCCAATAAAATAACCTCTGTTTTGCTTTCATTAAAGCTCAAACAGTTCAGCGCCATCTACGTTTTGACGTCTCAAATGCAATCTAACAGGCTCCGCAATATAAAATATAATTTATGATAGAACTCAACTCTTCAAAACAACAGGCATCAAACTGAGCAGATGGAATAATTAGAAGCATGTAGCTGAACTAAAAGAAAGGCTGAAACAAGGTGCCTATCAGAGCATTTTAAAATGCTAAAAACAGGTAAATACGTTTACAGATTATTGAACTAAATGTAAATGGTAGGTTGGGATATGCCTGTGCATGTGAGAAAACTCAGTTCAGATGAACAGGTAGCAGCAAGGAATGATACATTTATTTTGTGCAAGGAATTCTATATATTATTTGATTTTTATAATATTCAATAGTTTCAGCATTGCTTTAGAATTGTGAACCTCTTACAGGGGACTGTTTAAACCAACATCTGAATAATAAGTATAATACAACAGAAAACCTACAGAGACATGGCTGTCCATCGGCTGGGCAGGCAGAGAGATGCAGCCACGGAGCCCATAGTAACTGGAGGAGCTGCAGAGATCCACAGCTCAGGTGGGACAATCTTTTGATTTGACAACTCTTAGTTTTGTAGTTTACAAATGGTTTAGATCTTGCATATTCATGTCAGAATGGTCCAGTCAAAGTCCAGACCAAAATCCCGCTGAGAATCTGTATTTTCATAGACAGATGGTAAAATGCAATGGTCCTGATGTACAAAGCTGGTAGAGACATACCTGACTCGAAGCTGCAAACAGAGCCGATTCTACAAACTAACTTTGGGGTCTAAATATAAACCATGTTTTTTAGATTTTCTTTCTAAATAACTGTGAAAACCATGTTTCATGTTCCATTCAACTTTAATTTTTCACTACTTTGTGTTCGTCCATCTCATAAAATTCCAATTAAATAAATTGAATAATGTGAAAAGTGGTGTGAATACTTTTGCACGGCATTCTACATGATAATGGCTGTAACTTGCTTTATTCCTAAAATTTTTATCTACATTTTAGCTTGCTGCATTATAAATGTGTTTGAAATTGTCTGGAAACCATCTGGAAACTAATTCAATTAGCAGAGAAAGTCTTGTAGAAATACCTTTCAATCTAAATGTGCCAGGGTCGTGAATAGCATGCCACAGGTTATGTATTTAGTGTATTGTTAAGGAAAGGTTTTTTTTTAAAGCACCAAATGTAATCCATATTCACAAATTTCTATTTCCTTTGGGGATTTTTGGTCATTTAAATTTATGCAATAATTAGACTGTATTATAATAACATTTTAACAATAAAAGTCACTCTATAATTGAGTAAGTTTCAGATTTCAGTTTTAGTAGCTAATCAGACGTGCTGTTCAGAGGACTCATCTGAATTGACAGTACTTGTAAAGGCAGCAGCAAAAGCATTTGAATAAAAATCCCTCAATACTCAAAACAAAAACTTCACACAGAAATTTGATCTGACTTCATTGAATTAACATAGCACCAAATAAAATGTTGACCATTGTATATGTTTCCATTGACGAAAAAGGATTTAATAGGCAGATACACAATGTTTCTGTTTTAGTTTCCCCAATATACCAGAGGCCATTTAGGAGAGAATGAACTAAACAAAAACAAAAAAAACTTACCGACACTAAAGGTTCAGCGGCCTGCAACGGTCTACGGAAATGATGTACATATTTCTGTGTTAAAAATAATTGCTATATTTACATGTGGTGACCAAATACATTTAGGGTTGTCTTCATTAAAATAACAGAAATAAGGAAACACAGGAAACATGGCTTTTATCCCAATGAGTCTCTACAGTGATGATATAATAGGCGATGAAGAACAAATGTGTCCCTCCTTCTGATCTGATTGACTTCTTATCAATATTAGATGGTCTGTAGTCTTTTCTTGATAATCCGCTTCATTTTCCTCAGTAACTTTCATAGTGCTTTCTAACAGTAGTTGAACAGCGCCACTCATTGGTGACTCTTTGTAGAACAGTTAAATAGTTCGGTCTTGATATATTGAAGGCACTATAAGAGCATAACTTCACTGTGTCTCTGCAGCATTTCCCTCTCATAATGTACAACATGATCCTCCACAGAACAGAGACAGATGTAG
>NC_061817.1:16164861-16184264 GCF_021462225.1 Girardinichthys multiradiatus | reverse complement strand
GATATTTAAATGTTATGTTAATGAAAACCTGGCTCCCTATTACAACAAGTACAAAATACTTGCTCAGGTGCCTTGAGGAAAGGAAATGACAGCAATTTTTAAATGTCCTTTTTTTTTTCCTGGGAGGTTTAGAGAGAAGCGCTTATCTGTAAGCAAGACATATTTTAGATAGTCTGCCAGCATTACAGAGAATAATGACTGTTAGCACTAATGGGCAAAAAATATGAAATGAAATCAACAGAGAATGACTGACGGAAAGATGCTCAGACAAAGGCAGGAAAAGATGCATTTATTTCAAATATTTGTTATTTGACAGTTAAGCTGACAAATCCTCTCTCCTATTCCCTTAATCAGAATCAGCTTTATTGCCAAGTTCGTATGTACAAACAAGGAATTTGACTCCGGTACACTTTGCTCTCTGTTTTTTTGTTTTGTTTTTTCGCATTAAAGAATATACACACACCTCCCGAGACACCTCCGCAAAACCGCAGACGCCTTAATTCAATAAACAGTGACGTGTCTGAGGTCTGATCACCTGTTCAATAAACAGTGGATGTGGATTGTCTGAGACAATGGTCAAAACTTTGGGCAGGGAAGGAGCACCGTCGCTTTAATTACTTTTGACTACAGTTGGTGTGAAGACTGTCTGAGACAATACGCAAGAAACAGCTGTGGATGTCTGGCTTAATTCAATAAACAGTGACATGTCTGAGTACTTTTTAACTTTTTTTTGTTTTGTTTTCAGTTTCTTGTGACGTTTAACATAGACCTCACCTACAGGATACAACCTCCGCCTCCTACGTGGTATGAGAAGAAGACTTTCAATCAGAAGGACGAGGCAGCAGTTACAGGATGACTGTTTTCTCTAAATCCTCAATAACTATTGTTCTAAGATGAAAAAAAGAAAAGCTTAAGGTAACTAAAATTATCATCCATTTTACCAAATGGAGTCTCTCATGATTCCAAATAAAGTCTTTTAGCTGTAGAATCCATTTCCAATTTGGAAACAGGATACTGAGCACTCATAAAATTTTAGATAATTCCATGTTTGGCTTACATTTTAACTATTTTTTTTTTTCAGTTCATTTATTTCTCTGTTTTTAGATCATCTCTATAAGTTACTGGTGCAGATTAGATTACTCCAACATTTGAGCAGAGGAAGAAAGGTTCTGTATCTACTTTTTGTCTTCCTTGTTTTGTAGATGTAAAAACATCCATCTAAACAACCCGTGTTAAAACAAAATGAATTTACAATTCTGTCAGGTTCTCTATTGGGAAAAGACGTAACTGCTAGTCGGTCGTGGCAGATGGCCGCTCACACTGAGCCTGGTTCTGCTGGAGGTTTCTTCCTGTTAAAAGGGAGTTTTTCCTCTCCAATGTCGCTACATGCATGCTCAGTAGGAGGGATTGCTGCAAAGTCAACGCCAGTGACTGTCAGCTGTTGCTACATGCTCATCCGGGAGGAGTGAATGCTGCAAGTCACTGACTGGATGCAATCTGCTGGGTTTCCTTAGATAGAAAAACTTTTTATCCAATTTGAATAAAAAGCTAACTCCGACTGCACTGTTCAATTGTTAGGATTAATAGGAATGTATGTACCTGACTGTTGTGAAGTGCCTTGAGACAACATGTGTTGTGAATTGGCACTATAAATAAAACTCAATTGAATTGAACTGCTACACTTAGTAGCAACCTGTATGCTCCATAAAATATAACTAAATACACATTTTCACAACTAAACGCCAATACCAACCTTGTTCCCTCCTCGACCAGGTGCTAAGAACCCATTTGCAGCTTGGAATTACACCTTAGCAATATCCTTTTCTTATTCAACCGTGGAGCACATTTCTCTGTGCACACAGGAATCTGCGCCGTTGCTGCTGAACCGTTTGCGGCACCTTGCTGTTCTAAGCCTGTCAAAATAAAAGCATTGGCTGCTTTACTGCTGCAGCAGAATAATAAACACTTATGAACCAGTTTAAAGTACAGAACATATTAGTAAGGTCCTTTACAGGTAACATTCCAATAAAATTACATTAATGGTTTTTAATAGGAAAAACCGGAGCACCCGGCGAAAACCCAAAGTGAAGACCTCCAATATCAAAGGTAGGCTGGGATTTACCCTTGTTGTCCTGACCTAGAAATATTATGCTAATAGGAGTTATTCCTGAATTTGTTTGGTCTATGTGATCAAATGCCAGATTATTTCCACACATATAAAAAGTTATTTTAGCTATTACTAAATGTTATATGGTTTTGTTTTGCAAAAGATGCCAGAGAGTTGGGCGTGTTTGTGGTCTGTAATCCTAACAGGGAGAAGAAGATCCTCTTGCTTTCGGAAAAAGATTCCCAAAAGGTTTTGTGCATTCCTGAAAAGCAACCTTTGAACTGCAGATTTTGGGGGTTTTATGTTAAAAAAGTTTTAAACTCTCAATACGGCACTCTTAAAAGCACGGGCCATCTTCTGATACCACAGCCTTCAACACCGCTTCAGTGGAGCCAAATTGGTTTTTAGATCTTTGGTGATGTCTCTAACAAGTTGTTTAGTGTTTTCATTGTATATATTGACAGTAAAGTCTTTTTCTTCTACATCATCCACTCCTGACAGATAACACAGGATCTTCCCATCTCTTTGGACCTAAGGGGCCCGCCATTTTTCTTTGAACAGTCTAAAACTGCAACCATTACAAAAAATGCCAGACCTTCCTCTAGTTCTTGTGTTCTCGAGACACGTCACTTTCAATCAGCTCCTGATTTGACATGTAGTTGAACTTCATCATTACACTGGAATAACTATTCCCTGATTCTGTAAACCCATCGGCGTTGACATCTTTGAGAAATCTTTAGGTGTCACAATCCAGGACTCAATGTCAGACGTTAAAGAGACTTGGTCTGCTTCATCAGATTTAGACTGGTCTGCGAATTCACTTGAAATATTTGGTTTACTGTCCTTTTCATTTTGTGGCTCACAGGGCTCTGGAGACATTATTTGGGTCGATGTGACACATATTTGTTTAACCAGATCGTCGATCTCTGACAGCATGCTGGAAACTTTATCCACTTCACCTATTTGATAATTTTTCTCATTCTTTATCCACAGAAAAATGCTTTGGAGAAATGTCCTTACCTCGTCTTCTGCTCTGGCATAGAAGACTTCAGGGCAAACTTGTATCTGGCCAGAAGCATCCCTTACTTTCTTGCTAGAGAGGACAGAATCTGAAAGATATTTTCCTTCTGGAGGAACAGGAATTTGATTATAATGGCTCCTCATGATTTGAATGTATAATTTATCTGTCAGTTCCTTTGCAAAGTGTTTGATCTTGTCATTTAGAAATTGGTTCCCTGTAGATTCTGCACACAGGCTGTCAATCTGAGGTTTGATAGACTGAAAATCCAGTTTAGGAATGTGGTCTGTCTCTGTGTAGTCTCGATGTTTTGGGCGTTCCTCATCTGATGAAACCTCAGGAACGCATCCAGGACACATGAAGCACATGAGTCTGTTTGATCTACCTGGGTCATGTTTCAGTTTGACCACCTTTGTGTCACTTGAATCCAATGATTTCTCCAACGAAGACACCATACTGCTGAACCGCTGCTTGGCAAAGCTGGAAAATTCTGGTTTGCTGGTTATTTGTTGTCTTCCAGCTGGAGCGGTTTTGAGCATGGATAAAAATAGGCTTCTGATATCACCAACAATTTCTTTCAAGTTAAAATGTGGCGTGGATGAACTTTTCTCATCTTTCTGTCTAACTGAACCTTCGGATTTGCAGAAATGAAGGTCCTCAATGATAGTTTGGCTAATTGCTTCTGCCACTTGAATTGTTTTGAAAGGATCTACTGACGGGCAAAATTCTGTAACATCGTCTGCTGTTTTGGCATCGTATAAATCATCTGAATGTTTCTCTATTATTTCTGTAATTCCCTCACCAACTGAGGCCAGAAAAAAGGGAGATGTTACAACTGCAGAAACACTTTCCTCTGGAAGTTCAAATGCAATCTTTGGTTTTAGTGGAGGCAGATTTGAGGTCTCCTTTTTCTTTATGAATCTGCTCCAGTATCTGTCAACACAACTTGAGCTGGCTCTGTTAAGATGTTTTTGGAAAAATGTAACTGTGTTGGAAACCATTTTGTTGAGATTTCTTAGGTTGGAAAAGCGGCCACTCACATACACGGCAGGTTCCACGGGATAAACGGGGGTCCTTCTGATCACATTTGAAATAGAAGTAACCTTTTGAGAGACCTCCTCTTCCATCAATGAGTTTAACTCCTTCCCACTGTGACAAACATCTGTTGAAACCTGGAGAAACTTGGCCATTTCTGCTGTAATCAAACTCTTTAAATGCACACCGATTATTTCATCAGTCATTGCATAGGCCTTGATATTCTCTTCAATCATTGGAATCAGGATTTTCAATGAATTTTCCACACATTGCTGAAAAATGTCACTAAGTATGTCAGCCAGAACCCCTGTAATATGTGAATCCTTCAGACCTTGTGAAAGCAAGGTCCACTGTGCCGGTGATAAAGTCTTCAAACGAGGCAATATTATGTCCTCCACGTTGTCAATTGAGATGGAGATATTTCTCTTCTTTAGTCCACTTGACTGAAACATTTTAAAAAGCTTTTTTGGATCCAAAACTCAAAAAAGGACGATCTGCTTTGCTACTCTTCTTGAAGTGACGTGTTTTCAGAATGACAAGAGATTTAACATAGAGTGCCTCTGATGCGTCACAATCTGTTACGTCATAAGACGCGTGCGTATTAGACACGAGAGAACAGACAACAGAAGATCAAAGCGTCGGCTGTCACGTGCTCCACATAGCTCTGTAACCTTAGAAACCTCCCGGAAGTAGTTGACCGTCAACTAGGGTGAATCTTAACAAAAGTTGTAATTTGGGGTTATTTGTGATTAGCTAGTTACTTATGTAGCTCGTTAGTCTTCATAAGTAATCTATAAACAATTCTCCATGTTGTAGAATGAAACTGACAGGTTAAAGTTAGCCTACCTGCTAAAGTTCTCCGTATAGAGCTCCAGCTGTCATCTCCTCTCAGTTAGTTAATTGGTCTGATTCGCTCCGGAGTCGTTCGGAGAGGCGTCCCGATCTTCGTCCGTTCTGCCGGGATGTAAGAGTTGAATTCACCACCACATGTAGCATCTGGAGGTCATAGTTTAAAAAGACTCTTGTAAGCTGTTTGCGGGTTGGTGGCTGCTGTGTCCAGATGCGTTTCTCCATCAGCAGCTGTTCATCAGGGGCTTCAGTGGTCTGCAGGCTCACCATCCGTGATTTAAAAGATTGGATTGTATTTCTACAAAGCGTTTTGTAGCTACAGGTATGATAGCTGCATGCATGCTTCATTAAAATTCATCTGCTGGTACATTATTGACATTGAAGTCTAAAGTGATTAAATAAATTTGTTATATCTGCAAACTTCAGCAGAGCCTCTTTTAGCAGCTCCTGGACATCATATGCAACAGTTTCCAGGTGGTTTTACTGATCTATATGGTGTTTACTTCAGTGATAAGCAGCTACTGAAACACTCATGTTTGAATAATAACTATGTTCTGCTGTAGCATCTTTTAATAATGGATTTTTCTTCTAATTAAAAATGGTGACAGACTGACTGGCTGCAGGACCATGGACAGTGACACCAGCACCACAGTGGACTGGAAAGCTGCTTACAGTGGCAAGAACAAGTAATCAACTTTTTCATGTTCACTTTTCCACCATGAAAACACCATCTCCATGGAGATGCAACATCATGCTTTATTTCAGCTTGGAAAAGGTAGATGGAGCATCCTAGATGAAACCTGTTAGAGGCTGCAGGCGGAGGTTCACCTTCCAGCAGGACAACGACCCTAAACATACATCTAGAGATACGATGGAATGATTTAGGTCATAGCATATTCATGTGTTAGCATGGCCCAGTCAAAGTCCAGGCCTAAATACAAGTGAAAATGTGTGGCAAGACTTGAGAACTGATCTTCAGAGACAATCTCAATCCAGTCTGACTAAGCTTGAGCTATTTTGCAACGAAGAATGAGCGAAAATGTACAAAAAATATATATAGATGGTTAAAGCTGCTGGAACTGCAGAGAAAGGTGGCTCTACATAGTATTGATTAGGGAGTAGGGTTGAATATAAATGCATGCAACACTTTTCAGATTGTTTTGTTAAAAAATGTTATGAGTTTCCTTCTACTTCATAATTTTAAAGGATTTTGTGTTGGTCTGTCACATGAAATGCCATTAAATGTTTGTGGTTGGAACTGACACAATATAAAGGGGTGTGAATAGTTTTGCAAAACACAGTTTTTCCTGTAATTTACACTATGTTTTGTAGGTATAGTCCTATGTTCACTCAGGAATCTATACACTAACTAGCTACTTTATTGTGTCCGCTTTTAAAGCTCCAGGCGGGACTCCTTTCTGCCATCAGAACTACCTTAATTCTTCATGGTATAGATTGAACAGAGATGTTGCTTCATATTGCCACAATAGGATTACACATTTGCTGCAGATTTACATCCATACTGAAAATGTCCTGCTCCACCACGTGAAAAGCAGGTGCTCAGTTAGATTGAGATCTGGTGACTGTGGAGGCCAATGGAGCAAAGTGAACTCATTGCCATGTTCAAGAAACCAGCTTGAGATGACTTGTGACACCTTTTATTATCCTGCTGGAAGTAGGCCCAAAGTGTGCCAGGAACCCCCCCATACACACACCATTATATCACCACCACCAGCCTGACTTGTTGATGCCATGCAGGATGAATCCATACCTTCATGTTATTCATTCCAAATTCTGACCCAACCATCTGAATGTTGAGGCTTAAACAGACTCTCATCTGTCTATGCAACCTTTTAACCCCTAATTATCCAGTTTTGGTGAGCCTGTGGAGTTCTGGCTCAGTTTATGGTTTCTTACGCGGACAAATGTGGCAACTGGTGGAGCCTTTCGCTGCTCATTGTTTTTTTAAATTACCGTTTGCCTTTCCATTACTAATACACCAGTCTGTCCTTTCTCCTCTGACATCAACAAGACATTTTGTTGCCTCACGCTCCTCAATACTCTACAACTCATCAGCAGAACATTGCTCCTACAAAACCGACACCTCTCTGCAACCACAGCAATCGTATTTTTCCTCAAATGAGCCTACACCGTGCTGGTAGAAGGTGTATTGTCATTAAAATCATTTTATGTGTATGTAATCTCACATTTTTCATACTATATTTCTTGGATTGGAAATAATACTTAAAAAGTATTGTTTCTTTCCAAAGACTGTAGTCTAAGTAGCCAATATTCAGTAAACCTCTTTTGCTAGATTGTAGATAGAAAAAAATGTCATGAAGTACCAGTTGCTCTATCATCAAATAGCTTTGGATAATGGGCCTTTCATTTTAATGAGTGTTTAAATAGCTTTTTTGTATTTTTCTACCATTAAAATATGTAGAAAATGGTCAATAACTTTACATGGCATGTTGTAGTGCCATCAAACTCATAGCACACACATAGACACATTATCTTGATCATACTACAACTCTTACTTTGGGACATATGCCACAGATATTGCACATATTCTCCATGTAACATTATGTGTTGTTTGTTTAGGTATTATTATCCACAAAGACATGTAGAAGTTGTAGGGCGACATAAACATTATCACATCTACTCCATATCACGTTGTTTACACCTGCAACAACTTTAAACAACTCACAAGTTGTGACAAAAAATGTATTTAAAGCATCTTTTCCCAAATAAGAGTTGTAGTATGATCAAGTATATCACGACTTGATACCGGGACGAAGTCACTTTGATATGACAAGTTTACCCACAAAATTGTTGGAGGGTAAAGTTACATTTTGAGGGGCTATGACTCAGGTGGCAAGCTCCTCAAATCAAATAAACATCATTAAAAGAACCCAGGTCCTCAGAGCATCTCCACATCTCACTGCCCCCCTGATCCCAAGACACCACTCTGGGAAACCCTTGATAAAATGCATTTGGTGTCTGTGAAGGGGAAGATGTGGAAGTATGTATTTTTAATTAATTGATTTAATTTTAAAATTGACTGCTTTAATATGTCCTATGAACAAATACAAAGTAGCAGAAAAGCATTTGTTACGTTGTACTAATAACCCTAGATGTTTTTCTCAGATCTCTGCAGTAAGGCGAGTCCAGTCTGGAAGGGACTCACCTTCCTGCTCCGAAAAAGGAATTAAGCAGGTATTTTAAATACTTTTTTTATTATTGTCAAATAATTACATGTTAAATTACATGTTTCTTTGTGGCTAGAAGGGGAGAAGGACAGCTTTAATGTCTGGTCTGTCAGCCGCTAAGAGCAATGCACTTCTGTTAGCAGAAAATGGGCTTCTCAGATCAGCTTGACAATAAATACTCAGAGGCTGTTAGCCCAACAACAGATAGTCTCCTTCAACAGCAAAATTTGATTCAAACAGTGAAGCTGATTTTAATTGAGCAGATTCACAGTAAAGGTCACTAGGTACAAAAACATTCAAAGTAATTATAAATGCAAATTAAAGTTATGTATCTGAGGAAGCCAGCTGAGCTGTGTTGAATCTTCACTTTGTTACAATCTCCCATAGACCTTCAACATTGTTTTTCATGAAGTCCATTACCTGCTTAAAAAAGTTCTGGTTATTGCAACAGGACAACTTCTTTATGGCAGTGTCCCTTTAAAGGGAGGGTGGCAGTGATGCAAGAACTGCATGTAGAAGAAGGGCTCCATCTCCCACATGAAAAATGTCAAAGACGCCATATGGGCAGCAGCTGCAGTCGTGCAGTTTTACAAAGATGGAGGTTTGTTATTGACAAGTAGTTCATGGTTTGAACTTTTACACATGCAAATATGCAGATATACATACTTACAACCAGCCACACCTTCATTTTGTCAATCAAAAAAAATTGGAAACCCTGAATTAGTAGTCATCTACCTCACAATAGTGTGGCACAACATGTTGGTCTGTCACATTAAATCCAAATAAAATGCATTCACATTTTTGTTTATAACATGACAAAATGTGGAAATGTTCAAGGGGTATGAATACCTTTGCAAGTCACTGTATGCAGTTATTTTTAATTTAGATGATTATTCACACAGTGATTGCTGGTTCTGGTACACGATACAATATATTTAGCCATATATGGCGATAATGTAGACATATTTATAGACATAAAGACAGGTGGACATAAAATAGACTATATGTCTTGGACCCAAATTCATAAAGCCTTTTGACACAATTCTAAAATGTTCAATTAAAATGTTCAGTGTCAGATTAGTATGCTTTACTGCATTTTCTGATTATGTTAACATAGTGTATGTTGTGGGTATTGTAAAAACGTGTTATACCAATTTAACAGGAGAAAGAAGAAGAATGGACTTCAGGTCACCATTATTGGGCGTGTTAGAGTCTGAAGAATGCAGCTCAGACTCCTTTATGAGCTGTGCCTTGAAGATGGAAGGACCCTCTTCATTGACCACAAGAATGGCAGCCTTTGGACACAGAGCAAAAGAAAGAGAAAGACACTTTCTTCATTAAAGGCAAAAGAATTGTAGAGATTAATCTGAAAATATGAATTCTTGATATGATGTATTTTTTGGTGTCCAGGAGGAAAGGTATTTATCTGTACTGTTTTTAATATTGTGTTCTTTTTTCATGTATTTTAATGTTAAAATATTAAATTGATACTTTTTTAAAATTATTAATTCATTCATTTTTCTATACCACTTATTCCATAGTGGGACCTTCTTGCTGCAAGGCAACAGTGCTACCAACTGCACTAAAAAAACAAGCAATTTAAGGAGAGTCATTATGAAAGCAAATTAAAAATTATTGGGTGATCTTCTGTGACATGATTGGGAAAGAAACCAAAACTAATAAAGTTTGGAAAGTAATTAAAATTGAATTAAAAACAATATGCATATCAATCTTAAACGTAGGTAACACAAATATATTTAAAGATGAAGAGAAAACTGAAATACTAGCTGAAACATTTAGCTAAATTCCTAATATCAACATCATTAGTACGAGGGAAGTAAACACAACTTAATATATACGTTTCAGAGAGGCTTCCCTGAAGTTCATCCCTTACTTTATAATTGTAAGAAGCAGGGTTGCTGCTACGTTTGATATTTAAACTGGGTTTCTGTTGCAGGACCGTACATCACAGGAGGATGAGTTGATGCTTTGCTTTTACTTTCTTTTCTCCATTTTCATCAAGTGATGCTCTACAACCAAGACAGCTAGATGGGTGTGAATATGGTGTTCACCAAATGAAAGAAATTATTTCAAGAAAGCAGGGAACTGCTATAATAAATAGCAACCTAAGCACAGGTAGTGACATTTTAATTTTATTGTATTCAGTGTTGGTACGGAGGACTGAAAGATGCAATGGTGTGGCCCCTCCTGACATCTAGGCCTCTTCTTTTTCCCCAAGATGTCAGTAATTCTGTTTACAGCACAGCGAATTAGGTTATTTCCACATAACATTAACCTTAGATTAATTTTTGATTATGCTATACATAAAATATACAGTATTTATGCCTCTGTATCTGCAGTGCCATTGAATATATTCAGTCTCTTGGTTTTGTTTTATTGCTGTAGTAATAATCATGCTGGTCCGCATTGCCGGCACTAAGTCGGACCTGTTCCCAGTGCATGTTGGACTCCGGCAGGGCTTCCCTTTGTCACCGGTCCTGTTCATAACTTTTATGGACAGGATTTCTAGACGCAGCCAAGGGCCGGAGGGGGTCGGGTTTGGGGACCAGTGGATTTCGTCTCTTCTTTTTGCAGATGACGTGGTCCTGCTGGCCCCCTCTAGCCAAGACCTACAGCATGCACTGGGGCGGTTCTCAGCCGAGTGTGAAGCGGCTGGGATGAGGATCAGCTCCTCTTTTATTATATTCATCTATTGTTGTGCTTACTATTCAGGGGCCATAAGGATTGTAGTGATTGAACCCAGACATTGTTTGTTTTTAATGAAGAAACGCAATTAATTAATAGGACTGAGAAGACATCCTCCACTTAGAAGGGGTCAAGACATCCCTGCTGAGGATCAGAAGGTTTTAAGCACCCTGAGACTACAGAAGCAGGAAATGCAATAGTCCTCAGGCAAAAGGTAAGGCAGAGGCAGCAGGGCCTAAAGCATAGTTAATGTAAAAGAATCCTTCTGTCCCCTCTGGAGTAAGAGGTGTATATTGATATTGGTTTAATTCATTTTTATCTTCTCTCTGAAAGTCTTAATTAAAGTTCACAGGATGATTCAATTTCAGTGAGTTCCATTGCATTGTCGGTTCCAGGCATGCTTAATTACAGTACTAGCGGCCGCACTAATAACCAAAACGGAGGGGACCGGTGGGGCACCAAAACTAAACAGCCCCCTTCTATAGTTATGCACAGCCCCCGTCTGACCCTTATGGCGCCAAATTGACCATCCATGCTAATACTAAAGGAATCACGGTAGCACAACTTGACTTATGTAACATTATTAATTGTGGAACCAACCAGGTGGGTTGGCATGGTTATGACATCTATATGTGTGTGTTGAGAGGCCACCCCAGTGAATTGTCTCGGAATCCGTGTGGAAGTTGGGATCAGGTAGTTATACTCACCGTTATGACCGCAGGAACAACTTAGGACAGCTGCAAAAGAATATATCCTTGATTAGAGCCACACCAACACCTGGTGGACCTGTGAACCCCCTCATATTCACCACTCGATATCTGACATATGTCCAACTCACCCCATGATCTCTTAAGACAAGTAATGGGTATTATTTTGTCGTAGGTGTCGACAAATCAGGAAAAGACCCTAAAGGCATTATTAAGGTACAACTAGTGAAACCTTCTGCCTCCCCTCAGCAAACAGTATTTAAGGACACGGCATCACCTACTCCCGGTCCTGGGCCGTCCCTTGTCCATTATGTAGATGTACATACCGTGAAGGACCTTATAACATTGGAAACAGGATTTACTGAAGCTAACCTATGGCTAGAATGGATGGCTGACACTGCTCAAGAAAATCATATGTCTGACTGTGTAGCCTGTGCAGCTGCAAGGCCCTCCCTTTACACTGAACCTGCTCCTCTGTACCCCTCTGATACTTGGGGCTATAACTGTATGCTAAATCTAACCAAGGCAGCTACACCCACTAACTGTACCACACCAGCTACTATTTGTCCGCCCATTAACAATAAAACTCTCGCTGGACCATTTACCCCTTATAAAGGCAATTGAAGTTACAGATGTTTCAATTTTACATCTCCAAATGCTAGTAGTGCTTCTAGGTGAAATCCCACAGGATTGGGGTAACAGAATTGAACCTGGTTCAAACATTGGAAGGTGGGCTAGAGCTGGTTTATACTATTATTGTGGTGACAGGAGATTTTTGATTAGGATCCCTTAGGAAGCCTGGGGAGTGTGTGCTATGGTCAGATTACAGGCACCACTGATGTTAATTGGTGAAGCCATAAAAATAACTAATAACACTCGTCTACCCTCTGTCCTAACAGCTCAGAGGCGCAGACATGTGTTAAGGAAGCGAGCAACTAACTCCTTCGACCTCAAGCAGAACTCTTCCACCTATATTGATGCAATCGGAGTGCCTAGAGGAGTCCCAGATGAGTATAAATTAGCGAATCAAGTAGTAGCCGGCTTTGAAAATATCCCCGTAATCTTATCGTTTATTCCAATAACTCCTAACAAGAATGTAGACCGCATTAATTATATTCATTACAATGTACTACGACTGGCCAACTTAACCCAGGATGCCGTTGAAGGTCTCTCAGAACAACTAGCCCTCACCTCTCTCATGGCCATACAAATCAGAATTGCATTGGATATGTTGCTAGCTGAAAAAGGGGGTGTCTGTGCCATGTTTGGAGATATATGTTGTACTTTTATCCCCAATAACACCGCTCCTGACGGATCTGTCACCCGAGCCTTAGAAGGACTGAGAACTCTGAGTAAAACTACGCACGAGCATTCAGGGATTGACAATGCATTGGAGCAATGGTTCACTGATATGTTTGGAAAATGGAAAGGTTTAGTCATGTCATTAATGATTTCTATAGCTATTTTTGCTGCCATTATTGTTACTTGTGGTTGTTGTTGTGTACCATGCATCAGGGCTCTGATGGTTCGTTTCATCACTGCCACAATTGAGAAGGGGAGTGCTGAATCTACAACCTCCTACTTATCAGATGTGTACTGTGACGGACGAACTTCAGGGGCTGGAGCTGGCTGCACCCTGTGTGGAGTGATCTCCTGGTGGAGATCAAAAGGGGGAATTGTGGAAATATAAATGCCTTATCATTAGTAGCTAAAGCTAAGATATATTTGGGATTTGCTGCTTATAGATTGATTATTATTAGTAGGTTTTAGTTATGCTTTTGAGAGTTAGAAAAATCCTTAAACAGTAGCTTCTAGTGTGGTCACACAATGAGTGTTTATTATTCAAGGTTAAAGCTTGCAGGTGTTTTCTGTCTGTATCGTGAGAAGCTGGCAGTGTATTAGGGAGGCATGGTACTCCTCTCACTGAAGATTCCTGAAGACGTGTGGGAAACAATTCTTTAATTAAATGATGAAATGTATCTCTGTTTCTTTGATACTGTTGCTGGGGAGACATCCACAGACAGAATGATTGTGTATGTGTACTGCATAGCAGCGTGGGGTATAAAATGTAATGTGCGCAGCCCCAGTGAGACAATACACAGACGTTCCAGGTACCCGTGTAAGTGTGTGTCTCCTCTCTGAATTCAGATTGGTTTTAATAAACTTGTGGAAACGTACAACTGATCTCTGACTGAGGATTGTCCTTTGGGGTGCCAAATAAAAAGAATCGATGAGAGGTGAGGAGTAATGTAAGAGTTAACTGATGGCCAGTAAAGTTTTCCTACCTCGACAGCCTGGACTTGTAACACAAATATTCTTTGATCTAAACTAGGGGTGCCAAAGTCCAGTCCTTGAGAGCCACTATCATGCAGCTTTAGTTCAAGCTTCGATTGAACTAAATTGCAACGAAGCCCATTTAAAGCAACAAATTCAAATCACTAAAGCGTCTGATGGAGGTTGAAAAGACATAAAAAATACACACACAAAAAAACAATCAATGTTGGTTAAATAAAGCAAGTTAACAAAAGTAAAAAGGTTGAGAATACAGAAAGCTTTCTGACTTACATACGTATATAGTTGTGTTTTTTTGCAGTAAATATACAGATACACTACTACAATGTGCCCGCCTCAGTCTGGCATGTCCAGCATTCGGGAGACACAATGAGCCTTGCCCTGTATAACCTATGTGGTTGTTGGAATAATTGAATAAAGACTTGTCTTATAGTTTCTCCTATTCTTTAACTTGACTATTTGATCTCATAACCTTTCAAGATGTGTGTGAGTAAAGGATGTGTGAGTTTTGTCTGCAGGCAAAGGTCATAAATAGGAACTGAACTAGCAGAGAAGGAAGCAGTCCAGTTGAGGAGGTCATAAAGATGAAGGAGGTCATAAAGATGAAGGCTGATTACACTCAACAAAAGGCACAACTGACCCTACAAGTTGGAGGAGACTGTGGGAAATGTGTTGTTAATGGATAAAGCTGTTTGACCTGTTTACGATTGCAGGTTGTTGTTTCCCCCCATCCTTAGAGAACAATGTTTTTGTAAACTAGGGACCCCCGAAAGACAATAAAAAAGAGGAAGCGGTCGGATAGGCTTCAGAGCGGTGCGAGATCTGTACTGAGGCAAATCTTGACCGTTTCTCTCCTCGCAAAGCGAGTAAAAGGAACTAATACTTTGTCTCTCTTTTCTTTTTGTGTTGTTATAAGTATTGTTAGGTTAGTTGAACCTGACAGTGGTGACTGATAAACTCTGTTTAGTAGTTTGAATTTATTTGATTCTGTTCTATGTACCCTAGACATTTGTTTTTTGATATTCTGAAGTGCCATGTTCCATTCCTGATCAGTGAAAACTATGTCAAGGTCAGTTTTCCAGGTTGTTCGTACAATGGGGAACCCCTTATCCGTGCCCTTTACCAGCAGTGAATAATATTTGGAAACCTCATGGCCTTCCCCAAAGACTTTCTTGATGTAGTTGAGAATAGTTTATACAGGGGTTGGACAATGAAACTGAAACACCTGTCATTTTAGTGTAGGAGGTTTCATGGCTAAATTGGACCAGCCTGGTAGCCAGTCTTCATTGATTGCACATTGCACCAGTAAGAGCAGAGTGTGAAGGTTCAATTAGCAGGGTAAGAGCACAGTTTTGCTAAAAATATTGAAATGCACACAACATTATGGGTGACATACCAGAGTTCAATAGAGGACAAATTGTTGGTGCACGTCTTGCTGGCGCATCTGTGACCAAGACAGCAAGTCTTTGTGATGTATCAAGAGCCATCGGTATCCAGGGTAATGTCAGCATACCACCAAGAAGGACGAACCACATCCAACAGGATTAACTGTGGACACAAGAGGAAGCTGTCTGAAAGGGATGTTCGGGTGCTAACCCGAATTGTATCCAGAAAACATAAAACCACGGCTGCCCAAATCACGGCAGAATTAAATGTGCACCTCAACTCTCCTGTTTCCACCAGAACTGTCCGTCGGGAGCTCCACAGGGTCAATATACATGGCCGGGCTGCTATAGCCAAAGCTTTGGTCACTCATGCCAATGCCAAACGTCGGTTTTAATGGAGCAAGGGGCGCAAATCTTGGGCTGTGGATAATGTGAAACATGTATTGTTGTCTGATGAGTCCACCTTTACTGTTTTCCCCACATCCGGGAGAGTTACGGTGTGGAGAAGCCCCAAAGAAGCGTACCACCCAGACTGTTGCATGCCCAGAGTGAAGGATGGGGTGGATCAGTGATGGTTTGGGCTGCCATATCATAGCATTCCCTTGGCCCAATACTTGTGCTAGATGGGCTGCGTCACTGCCAAGGACTACCGAACCATTCTTGAGGACCATGTGCATCCAATGGTTCAAACATTGTATCCTGAAGGCGGTGCCATTGTATCAGGATGACAATGCACCAATACACACAGCAAGACTGGTGAAAGATTGGTTTGATGAACATGAAAGTGAAGTTGAACATCTCCCATGGCCTGCACAGTCACCAGATCTAAATATTATTGAGCCACTTTGGGGTGTTTTGGAGGAGCGAGTCGGGAAACGTTTTCCTCCACCAGTATCACGAAGTGACCTGGCCACTATCCTGCAAGAAGAATGGCTTAAAATCCCTCTGACCACTGTGCAGGACTTGTATATGTCATTCCCAAGACGAATTGACGCATGTATTGGCCGCAAAAGGAGGCCCTACACCATACTAATAAATTATTGTGGTCTAAAATGAGGTAGTTTCAGTTTCATTGTCCAACCCCTGTAGTTGAAGGAGGTATGGTGGGATATCCAAAGATCTGGAGCAGTAAATGTCAGAGTTGCAAATATTTCCAGAATTGGCTGTGGGGCAGACGAAATTGTACTTTAAGGTCACTGAAGGACTTAAAGACTACCCATTTGTATAAACCTCCAAGAACAAGAATTGCTTTCTGGATCCACAGTCTAGAAAAAAAACAAAGATTTGACAATACCAAGTCTGGGGTTGAACCATATGGAGGCCTCAGTGTGTGGGTAAGAGCTAAAATTAAAGAGCGAGGCCACCTTCTTCCAGACCTCCTGTAAAAATGAGAGAATGGAGTGGGTTTCTCTGAAAATTTGGTGGTAAGGGTGTGCATCAAAGGGAATGGTGAACAAATGGTGGTTCTCTAGACTAAACCATGGGGAGGCTCATTCCAGCAGCAATAACCAGTGAACCATATGCCTCAGACTAATGGTGCGTTCAGACCGAACACGATTTGTGTGTCAAAAAGGCGTCCAATGCTTCAAGTTGGATGCATGTGGACTTTGATGTCAGATGCATCAAAAACGTTCTAGACGTGTCTGAGTATAGTGTGGACAGACACGCAGTTGGGAGTAGCTACTGTTGAGGTAAAATAATGCTATCACTGATATCCTTGCAGCCTCAACCTCTCCCAGTCCGGATGTCGTGAGAAAGAACAGATGAAGAGCAGGAAATTAAGATTAACGCAAGTTTAATTTGGAAGATATAAGTCCATTGATTTCTAATGCAAAATGATTATACAAAATAACACAATGAAAAGGAAATTACATAAAGAAGAGAGAATTACATAAGGGCCCTTACGGAGAGAGATTGCAGATTTCAGCAAAGCATGGCTGTCATTACCCCGATGTCTCTGTCATTACAAGTTTTCAGTACATCTTTATACTGTGGACTTCAAAGCTTACTGACTGTGCCTTCCATTTTTCCATCAGTTGTTGTAAATCAGCCAAGCTTCCTTGTGGCATCTATACCATGGCCAAAAGTTGACATTTATTGCTTTATTGTCCCTACAGCCAGCATTTACGGCTTGCAGCTGCCGAGACCCTTCTAACCCCAGTTTCACCCTGACCCCTGCGCTTACTGACTCTCTCCCCAAGGCTCACTCATGTTAAATCTCAGTTTAATGTTCTCACATACAAACTAAACTAATAACATGAAATTACATGATTTTAATTCTCAACAATTCCCCCTTTTGACTTCTGCAAAAGAAGTCAATATTCAAAAATGTAGGAATTATAGCAACAAATGCACACCAAAAGATTAGTACTCTGTGAAATGACAAAGGAAAACCATGAATTACAACAGGGCCATTAATTCCCAACCTTCAGTAACAACATTTTGCATCATATTATATGGATGTGGCTGATGAGTGAGTGCCCCTTTTTCAATAGTTGACGTTATAAGTCTTACTGTAAGGGAGCGAATACATGCACACAAAAGCATCCACATGTTACTAGAATACCAACAAATACACACAATGAAATCAGCAATGAGATGATTATATTCTTCCACTTACCAAAGGTGTTGGTGAACCTATGCCTCCAGTCCCCCGCCAATTCCTGAATATTCATGCATTTCTTTACTTAATGTACGTAAACCTTCTAAAGCTCGAGTCACTGAACCATCGGGGGCAGTATTATTTGGGATAACCGTGCAGCACATGTCACCAAATATTCTACACACACCCCCCTTTTTCAGCCAACAACATGTCCAGAGCCAATCTATTTTGCACAGTCATAAGAGAAGTAGGCAGCCAACTGTTCTGCCAATCCTTCAACCGCATCTCGTGTCAGATTTGCCAACCTTAAGACATTGTAATGTATGTAATTGATCCTGTCTACATTTTATTTTGGGGTTACAGGAAAAACTGCTGAAATTACCGGTAAATTTTCATACCCAGCTGCCACTTGATCAACTAATTTAAACTGTTCTGGAATACCTATTGCATCAATATAAGTTAATGAGCTGTCCATAAGATCAAAGGATCTGGTCTTCCTCACCATTCCTAACCTCTCCGTGTGGTGATTTCTCCCCCCACAGCAGTAAGGGAGCCACTAGCCGCACCATTGCACAGCTTCCTACTGCCCTAGGGGAAATTTGGGCTAATAAAACACTTCCACCACAATAGTAATATAAACCTTCTCAGGCCCAGTGTCCTACAGTGTTAGCTGGGTAAGTTTTGTTGCACCATGATGGAGAGACAATTCCCAATTTTAACTGTGGTTCTTCAGTAACCCCTGTAGAATTCAAACAGGGGTAATCATATCCCTCACTCTGAGGAGAAAAAGGGCCTACCAGTGAGCTATTACTAATAACCGGAAACACCTTTGCTAAGGTATGACAAGCAGGGTTTTCTTTACCATATGTTAACAGAATCATGCATTTAAATCCTAGTGGATCCGCATTCTCATATATGGGAGCAGGTACGGTGACCAGAGTGGGTCTAGCAGCCGCACACGCTATATAATTGCTCATGGCCGACTCACGTGCTGTCTGAGCCATCCACGTCAACCACAAATTGGACTCTGTAAATCCCAGAGCCTCTTGGATAACATCATCCGGGGTTAAGGTGTTATAGCCTATCTGAACCACAGGAGTTTTCTCTTTACCCCCTTTGGCCATAACAGAAACAAGATTAATTCTAACAATTCTACCCTGATCTCGTGCGATCCATCCTGGCAAATCTACTCCTAAATACATATAAAATCCAGAACTCATATTTCCACATCTAAGAGTAGGTGGCCTTACTGTTATATTAGGGTTGTGGTAGGGGTTGCTCTGTATTCTTCCAATGCTGAGTAATATTGGATTAATACCTCCAGTTGTCAATTTACCCTTCGCTTGCCCTCTAGCCAAGGTCACCAAATGCTGAAATCTTTCTGCATATGGATTATCTGACAGTATTCGTCCCTGTTTAGTGTCCCAAATGACGAAACCCTGGGCTGGCTTGCCGATGTTCTCCATACCATCCACCGCACCTTTCTGATAGAT